>NW_027513044.1:300000-600000 GCF_048772815.1 Callospermophilus lateralis
GTACAATTTATTAAAGAACAGATTAATATTTTGGCCTCTAAGCCCATACAGGTCCACTATCATTGCCTGGATATGGAAGACCGTGCTGCCAACATTTAAAAGGATGTTCTACCCTCCTCACAAGCTTATTTCTTAAGTTTACATGCCCACAGATCTCGCTTTCTTACATAAAACTCTAAGTAACAGCTCTGACCAACGATCTTCTGCACTTGCCATAAGGGTTCGTCCTCCATGGGCCGCTCCACTTGGGGGAGGACGCACCCATGGAGTGAGGACGTTAGGGCATAATAACGGAGGGTGCAGGAAGGACTGCAGGAGGATGGATCCATGGTTCCCAAAATCCAAGTCTTCTGAGTGACACGCTCTGGTGCATGGCAGTTGGCATGCTTCCCCCTCAAAGCCGTCTCCTCAAAAAACATGCCAAGGCCACCACGAAATCTAGTAAACATGCTCGATCAGATCAGGAGATATTCTAAGGCCTGCTAGAGAAACAGAGCCTCTATAACCCCTAAAACATTGGCCTGTAAGGTATGGTCAAATATTTTATATAAGAAAGGGAGGAGATGTCAGGGGCTAGAAGGAAGTTCTCCTTCAAAGAATAGCCTGACACTCACAAGAAATAGCCCCCTGCGAGATATCCTGCCTGGGAGACATCCCGCAGCCATCTATCACCCTGAGACATCCTGCAGCTATCCGTCTTCCTGAAATATCCTGAGGTTATCTCACCCTGTGAAGACATCCAGCAACTGCCGATAAGAGAGCTTTCTCATCTGCAGCATATAAATACACTGTGAGAACTATAAAAGTTTTCAGCATGATCAGAACTGTTGTCTTGCTGTCATCTCTCATGACTCTTTTCCCTTCATTCCTCCCCAACAAGGTTCAACGCCCACGTTGAAGTGTCCAGCCGGCCCGGACACCTGACACTAAACCATAACCTACTAGACTCTGACTACTAATACTAATATGATGGAGAAAAATAATCCAACAGAATGGAAATGCAAGCAGTACAGATGAGGCATGGTGTATAGTTGGACTTGCCTTTTGAATGATATAGGGTAGGTGTTATAAATCTAGCTAATTTATAATTGAAATAGTTCTCCACATGTTTTTAAAGTTAACAAATATGTGAATACCTGTCTCCCATTCTCTGTAGCCAATTGAGCACATGTATTTTTATATGCACATATAGAATTCTACCTGGTATCACACGTATATTCTTCTGAGGTGTCTGACTTGGCAAATACAAATTGTGAGAAGAGATCACTCCTCCTAAACTCTGTTGGAACTGAAAATTCAACCTATGGGTCAGCCTCCTAGTAGAAAATTCAACCTATGGGTGAGCCTCCTAGTAGAACAACAAGCCATACATAAATCCATGTTTAGTAAAATAAATATTTTTGCATCTGTGGCTGATGTACATTTCATGAAGAATTTTGATTGGCATATATATTGCTACATCGTATTGTCTGTTTTTGTTTTTTTAATATATATATATATATATATATATATATATATATATATATATATATATATATATATACAATCTTCAAATTTATCCAAATATAAAATATATGTGTCCTATATACACTACCTAAATTCTTTCATGTTCATGTATGTGGATTTATAATCAACATTTCACAAGATTATTCTCAGAAATATTCATCCACCTGAAATACATATTTGTTTCGTATTACTGAAAACTAACTTCAGTGAATGGTGCATACAATCCTAATATTTCTACATTAACTGACCCTGTTTAACATCAATGCAAGTAGATTCCTATGGGACATGATGTTTATTTTGAAGTTTCTTTTATTCAACACTGGTACAATACAATTTCTACAGTTTATGAACATCATAGGACATATATTTCATCCATAAGTTCAAAAATTTATAGGCATTTGATTCACTTTCAATCATTTACTGATTCAGAACACATGTATTCCTCCAGGTTTCTTAACTGGTCTTTTCATGAGACTTTATTTCAAACACATTATTTTCAATTTCCATAATCATTTTGAAGCAAAACTCACACACTCTTCATGATAAAACATAACCCTAATATTACCACTAGATGTATTACTGGTTAGAATGAATAATTGTATATCAATATAAGATTTTCTGTATATATTCAGATATCAATTCAATCTATTATTTAAAGTTGGAACCAATTATATTATTTATTCACAGTATGGTCTATTCATGAATTATTTCTACATTCATAGACAAAGGGTACATCTATTTGTAACCCCAATACTAATTTATTCGTCTTCAAAATGTTGCTCCCAGAAATGGTGGAAGAAATACTCATGTCACCTGATGTACGTATGCATTTATCACAGTAATATTCTGGACACAATAAGCAGAGGTCACACTCATGATTGTACCAAAGCCTAAATGGAAAGTGAGCATGGATTACTAAAAACATTCATGTCCAGGTTGCCTAATGCTCTCAAATGTCAATCCTATTTATGACAACATATTTGTTTCTTCCTAAGACTATATATTCAACCTCAACTCTGTTCAAATGTCTAATCCTATCACTCACTTTATACTTTTCCTGATTTCCTAATGTCTCTATTGATGTTTGCTTTCCTAAATATTTTCACCAGTTCACCATTTTGACTAACACTTCACATGTGCTGACATTTACGTTCACTGTCTATGTGATACCCTATTGCTAAAGAACTTTTGGTCCAATTCCTGTACTCACTCTTCTTCTGAAACCTACAGAATATCTTCCTAATCCTACCGACTATCACAGTTTGAGTGGATACTCACTTCTACATTCAATCATCGAAGGTACAAGGTCCTATGCCATTGATTATTGATTTATCTGAAACATCTTTGCAGAACATGTATCAAAGCTAAGTATCCCAATCAAGAGTGCAATGCCCTTCTGGGATTCCAATCTTACCTAGATTTCTGTTTTCATACTTATATTTCACCTATATATTCTTATAAATATCACAGGTTCCCAATACCATTATTCATCAAGCAGAATGATTCCTAACCCAAACCAAACCTGTTACTAAGCGAAACCATACACTGTTCCCTCAATCTAACTTTACAGAAGAGCAGGGACAGTGTTGGTCCTAAAATAGAGGAATGTAGGGAATCTTCCACCTGTTGAAAAACTCAAAGTTTCATTCAGAAGTGATCCCTGGAGAAGATATAGGCACCACTGAAGGACCTGAGAGAGCAAAAGTCAACTTCCATGGCAAACAACCTGGTCAGTATGAAAGGTTGTTACTGAATCAGCCTCTCTGTTCTTTTTTTTATTATTGGTTGTTCAAAACCTTACAAATCTTTTGACATAACATATTCATACATTAGTATACATTAGCTTCAAGTGATTTATGAACTCCCATTTTTACCCCAGATACAGATTGAAGAATCACATCGGTTACACATCCACATTTTTACATAATGCCATACTAGTAATTGTTGTATTCTGCTACCGTTCCTATCCTCTACTATCCCCCCTCCCCTCCCCTCCCATCTTCTCTGTCTACCCCATCTACTGTAATTCATTTCTCACCTTGTTATTTTCCCATTCCATTCACAACCTCTAATATGTAATTTAGTATAACAATGAGGGTCTCCCTCCATTTCCATGCAATTCCCCTTTTCTCTCTCTTTTCCTCCCACCTCATGTCTCTGTTTAATGTTAATCTTTTCTTCCTGCTCTTCCTCCCTGCTCTATTCTTAGTTGTTCTCATTATATCAAAGAAGACATTTGGTATTTGTTTTTTAGGGATTGGCCAGCTTCACTAAGCATAATCTGCTCTAGTGCCACCCATTAGAATATGGACCCAAACAGTCCTGTTTGGAGAGCTGGTCTTGGGTGCCTATGGTTGATATACATTCTAACTTGTGAAAGTGTCACAGTACGTAGGGGCAGCCTCCATCTCATGGGACCCTTGGAAGCAACGGTTAGGACAAAGTGGTTGCTAAGGCAGTGACCTCATTCAGTTCCTGAAGGAAGTGACCTCACCTCACTTCCTTGGTGATGGAACTCTAAGAACTTGTTATCCAGGAAGACAGGCACCCAGAGCCTGTCCCATTCCCAGTCACAGTGGTCTCACTTGTTTGTATATACCAAGGACAGAGTCAGTCTTTCTTGGTACCTACTGATATGAGAATGGCCAAATTCCAGAAAAGCTCTGAAGAGGGGCCTTTCCTGAGGAAAGCAAATAGTGGTTCACCACTGGCTCCTGACATCTTCACAGAGTTGGTTAAGGAGACCAGATGTGAGACAGGACAGGCCATTTCTGGGGAACATACTATGGCCCACCAGTCAGAGGACACTCTGGATAGTCACCGACCTACTTTGGGGAAGGAGGTGCCTCTGTGGGTGTCGCTGTGTGTTTGTGGATTTGTCTCATGTTCTGAGAATAGATAGAAAAGGCAGTTTGTTTGGTTTTGAGTGAACTATTTCTAGTATGTCATTTGACAAGGCGAGTGTTTCTATGTCTGTGTATCCCACTGTGTCCATGGTTATAGACATTAGAAAAGAGAATGCATCAATTGATGTGTCCTGTCTAGTAGAAAGCTTCCCATCATTTATTCTGCCAAATTGATGAATGGATTTTGGCTTGCCTTATCGATGGGCAACACGTGCTATTTTCCAAAGTTCCTGCGTTCTTCCTGAATTCTGGCCACTCTACAGAATAGGCTCATGGTTTTGTGTCCAAGATATGTACCACTTCCAAGCCCTGTTACATGGCCATGTACTGGATAGCTGAAGGGAATGGCGAGCATCTCAGAAAACTCAAATATCAGTGTGACCAATAAAGTCTCAGTGGAGAAACCCTGCTTTGCTTACCTATTGTTCTGTTGCCCTGAATGTCAGGAAGCTCTTTGCCTCAGTCCACCCCTTTGTGAAACCTGAAGAAAACAGGTTTCAAATGGAAATGAATGGGCATCACCTGTGCCTCTTTGCTTAATTGCTTTGGAAAGGGATGTGTCTGAATCCGCCTCTTTGCCCTGTTTGAGGCAATGGCTTAGATTCTCAGCACCTGATGTATCTTAAGAATGATCCCATGTGTGCATCCAAAACCAAAATGGTCAAAAGAGCAGTCATTGTGGATGAAGTCTCTCCCCTTCTTCTGTTAGGTTCCTGACCTCCATCAAGTGAGAATAGGGATCCTTTGGGTCAAATGATTTCTTCAAACCCTGCAGAAGCTAGCCGATAAGTGCTTGGTTTTCTAATTACTCCAATTCACATAAAAAAATAAACCCCACAGTCAGTAGGCCTCAAATTAGAGAAGCAGAGAAGTATTAACAGCAGGCCTATTTGATCACTCCTGGTTCACAGAAAGTGTGTCCAGGCAACCCTGATTTTAGGCCATTAAGGGGCAAGGGAGATTATTTTGGAGACTGTCTTGGGCTTCGCCCCTCATGGAAACATCCAGCCAGAGGTTATGATGAGTGTCTATATGAAAGATCATGAGGGCCATGTGGGAGTGTTTTGGTTTTAATTGTGGCCATTTGTTTGGTGGTTGGAAGAGATGACTGGGTCCACCTTGACATGAACTCTGGTGTGATTCCCCTTAGAGACTGAGTTCTGGAACTGAACTCAGAGAATTATTGCCATGAATTGTGTTAGGATTTTAGGAGGCCATGCATGAGAGTCCCCCTTGAAAACTGAGATCTAGGCCCAGGGTGGCTTTCAACAGAGCACTGGGAATCACAGCCAAGATATCACGTGATTTTATTCTGAAAGACTTGGCAGCCATAGTTGAGACTCGAAACACACATGGTTTTCATTGTAGACCACAATGGGCCTGGCTTCATGTGACCATTTGGCCACTTTTTGAGAAGCCTTGCCTGTGAGAATTCTCCAAAGCTTTCATTGAAATGTGCTTCCTCTACATTTAATGGTTCTGGAGTGAATTTTAACCCACAGTGCCTCCAACATCATCATTGAAAAATGGCTACAAAAATACCATAAAATTTTTGAAATTCCCATGACCAGGTGGCAATGGAGGACATTTGGATGTCCTGTTGCTGGTCATGAGTATACCAGACAGTGCTTTGATTGACTGGGTTTTATGAAAATCGTGTAGAACAGAGATGCCAATAAGTTGGAGCCTGCTGAGTAGTGGGCCTAGAGCCGTGGTGGTCAGGTGTGTGATAAAACATCTGTGGTGGGGCCTTGTGGATCTTCCATTGGCTTCCAAATGGCTTGGACCTGACATGGTGCAGCGAGCAGTCCCTTCTATGTAAAGGCATCTTGTAATATTGAGAGATTTCAGGGCAATGTTCAGAATCATGTTGCTATCGTCAATGGGGCAATATATGTGGGCTAGAAGTATGTTTGGTGCATTCTCTTGCAGAAACTGACCCACCACATGTGACAGAACTCTCTCCAGCACTGTGATCCACTAAAACTCCTTGTATTTTTGAATCAAATAGCAGACTCCTAGTGCAGCAGCAAGAAACACCATGAAATTTGGAGGATGACCAAATGGCTTCACAGTCCACATGGGGAGACACTTAGACCCCAGTGGTCACAGTTTACCTACAAAGAGCAAATTCAGCACTGCTGCCTCATCTTCACTGGAAAATAAGAAACCATGTCCTCCAGGTCACATAGATGCAGACCCAGCTTTGATGGTCTCACTACAAATGAAGCTAAAGCTCCAGAAAACAACATATTTTTCAGGTGCCCAACCTCAGAGGCAGTTCTTCAAGAAGTCTTTAGGCCAGCAGAGCTCCATGTTTGTGGAGTGTTTACCCTGTCCCTTACTTTTGGGAATTCCTCTACCACCTCCAGTGTTGTGAACTACTGAGCATATTCCATTCCAGATATGTATTCACAGATTTTCTAACACTTCTCCTCTAATTGTGTCTTACTTGGGGCAAAAGTAATGTCAAGCCATAGTTCTTGATGAGAGTGGGAACATTTTTGTGTAGCACATATTTGCATACACATTGGATTCATTTTCCAATTTTCCATTTGAAATACTGAATCCCTGACACTAACCCCTACCCTACTAGACTCTGACTACTAATCGTAATATCATGGAGAATAATAACCCAATCAGAATAGAAATACAAGCAGTTCAGAGGAGGCATGTTTGGTATTGTTGGACTTGCCTTTTGCATTATATACGGTAGGAGTTATAAATCTAGTCAATTTTTTTGTTGAAATAGTTCTCCGTGTGTTTTTAAAGTTAACAAATATGTGAATTTATTTCTCCCTTTCTCTGTAGCCTAGTCAGCAGATGTGTTTTTATATTCATATATAGAATCCTACCTGGTATCACACGTACATTTTTGTGAGGTGGCTGACTTGGCAGATACAAATTGTGAGAAGATATCACTCCTCCTAAACGCTGTTGAAACTGAAAATTCAACCTATGGGTGAGCCTCCTATTTGAACAACATTATACATAAATCCATGTTCAGTAAAACTAATATTGTTGGATCCGTGGATGATATGTATTTCATGATAAATTTTGGTTGGCATACATAATGCTACATTGTAATGTCTCTCTGTGTGTGTGTATATATATATATATATACTCTCCAGATTTTTCAAAATATGAAATATATGTGCCTTATTGTGCACTCCCCAAATTCATTCATATTCATGTATGTGGATTTATAATCAACTTTTCAAAAGATTATTCTCAGAAATATTCATCAACCTGAAATACATATTGGTTGCCTAGTACTGAAAACTATCTTCAGTAAATGGTGCATACAAAACATAATATTTCAACATTGCAAGTTGGCCGCAAATAGAGTGCATCACACCCAGTGTACCACGCCACATTGCAGGTGAATAACGAGTTAAAATGACAAAAGACTATCTTGTTAGGATCTTATAGAAAAATGGGTGTGCACCGAAACCTAAAAGAATGATTTCCACCAACGAGGTCCGGTAATTGAGTCTCAAACGTGAGCTGAATATGCAACCGGAGATCCGGGCTTATTGATCCCTGTGGCCTGCCCCATGGCTGCAGACATCGAGGCACCACCGAGAAGTGACTAGCATCCAGGGAGAAACGTTGCTGCAGATTCTGTGGAATCCTGCCGGCTGACACCGCACTGAGCCCCAGGCCGAGTTCGGGATTTCAGTCAGGGAAGGAAGCTCTACAGTTCTATCCCCCACAACGGAAACTCCACCAAGGAAACCAATGGCCACCATCTTGGAGAGCTGAAGTAACCACCGCCACTCTCCGATAGATTGCAACAATAAAACAGTTGTGTGTTTTCCGCTCATCTCCCATACAGTAGGAAATTTGCATAAAATCTCTCCTAAGCTTTCCAGGGGAGGGATTTTCAGAGAGAGCCTGCATAAAGATTGGGGGGGGAAACTAGAGGCACCTGACCTTCAACTCCCCCTCCCATCAGTGGTGAAAACGAAATCTGTCTAGCCAGGGATGGGGGAAAGGGCAAACGGAAAAAATAATAAAAATAGAGTGCTGGGGTTCCCAATAGACACAATCCACACCCAAGAAACGGCAAGCCAGAGTACAGTTTGAGCTGCCGAGGGTATTACTCAGGGGAAATCTGGTCTAGCAGGAGAAACCAGGACTAGCAGGAGAAACCAGGGGACTGGAGGCCAGGGCCGCGTGACTGGGCGCCTGGAGAACGCTCGCCCGCCGGCAACAGCCGGCCCGCTGCAGGTGCGACTGGACGGCTGGAGACTGCCTGCCCACCAGCAACCAATCGCCTGCCATATGCCCACCCTAATGGGTGGCTAGAGATCGCACAACCGCCGGTGACAGCCCACCAGCTGACTGCGCGACTGGACAGCTCGTGACCACCTGCACGCCGGCGACCGGGAGCTGAAACCAAACAGAGACAGTACAGTCCCACACCCCCATGCGAACACCCGGGCAAAGAGCCTGCGGCCCACCATAGCAGAGAGGTGACATCACTGGAGCTCGGCCGTCGGAATTCCTTCCCAGTGGAATCCACGTTAGCATTCACAGTCTACCAACACAAAGGAGAGTCAATAGAGATATATAAAACCAAAACAAATATATAGAAGAGAGCAGAAACACAGCAATCAAATGGAGCTGGAAAGTAATGTGAACTTCATGAAAAAACAAGGGAAAAAGGTGTACAAATAATGCCGGACAACTTAATTTTACAGGAGGACCTAGAATCATCAGAAACAGGGATAGGGAAAAAACTCAATGCATCCCTAACTCAGATGGAAAGAAATATTAGAGAAGACATGAGGCAGCAAGTCCAAGCAATAAAAGAATATTTTGAAAATGAATTAAACAAACAAATTCAAATGGCAAAGAACGAGCTTCACCAAAAGACAGAGATCTTAAAAAAAATCAAACAGTAATCCTAGGAATGCAGAAAAATATAAACCACATTAAAAATTCAAACGAGAATATTGTAAATAGACTAGATCAAGTAGAAGTCAGAAGATCAGATAATGAATACAAAGTTTATCAACTTGAAAAGAATATAGTCAACACAGAAAAGATGCTTATATCCCATGAGCAATCTATTTAAGAGATATGGGATGTCATAAAAAAAACAAATTTGAGAGTCATTAGGATAGAAGAAGGCATAGAGATTCAAACCAAAGGAATGGACAACATATTAAATGAAATAATTCTAGAAAACTTCCCAGAGATGAAAGATGGAATGGATTGCCAAATCCTTGAAGCCTACATGACCTCAAACATTCAAAACCATAATAGACCAACTCCAAGACATAGAATTATGAAGATAGCCAACATGCAGAACGTGGATACACGTTCTTGTCAGCAGAACAAGGATCCTATTCAAAGATAGATCATATATTATGCCATAGGGCAACCCTTAGTAAATATAAAGGCATGGAGATAATACCATGCACCATATCTGATCATATTGGAATGAAACTGGAAATCAATGATAAAAGAAGGAAGAAAAAATCCTACATCATATGGAAAAATTAACAATATTCTACTGAATGTTCAATGGGTTACAGAAGACATAAAGGAGGATATAAAAAATTCTTAGAGACAAATGACTATACAGACACAACATACTGGAATCTATAGGACACAATGAAAGCAGTTTTAAGAGGGAAATTCATTTCTTGGAGTTCTTTCCTCAAAAAAAAAAAAAAAAAACAAATAAATGAACTCACACTACACCTCAAAAACCTAGAAAAAGAAAACGAAAACAACAGCAAATGTAGTAGAAGACAAGAAATAATTAAAATTAGAGCAGAAATCAACGAAATTGAAACAAAAAAAAAACAATGAAAAAATTGATAAAACTAAAAGTTGGTTCTTTGAAAACATAAATAAGATTGACAGGCCCTTAGCCATGCTAACGAAGAGAAGAAGAAAGAGAATTCAAATTACTAACATACGGCATGAAAAAGGCATTATCACAACAGACACTACAGAAATACAGAAGATAATTAGAAAGTATTTTGAAACCCTATATTCAAATGAAATAGAAGATAGTGAAGATATCAATAAATTTCCTAAGTCATACGATGTGCCCAGATTGAGTCAGGAAGACACACACAATTTAAACAGACCAATAACAAAGGAAGAAATATAAGAAGCCATCAAAAGACTACCAACCAAAAAAAGCCCTGGAGCGGATGGGTATAGAGCGGAGCTCTACAAAACCTTAAAAGAAGAATTAATACCAATACTTTTCAAGCTATTTCAAGAAATAGAAAAAGAAGGTGCTCTTTCAAATTCATTCTATGAGGCCAAAATCACCCTGATCCCAAAACCAGACAAAAACACTTCAAAGAAAGAAAACTACAGACCAATGTCTCTAATGAACTAGGATGCAAACATTCTCAATAAAATCCTGGTGAATGTAATACAAAAGCATATCAAAAAATTGTGCACCATGATCAAGTAGGATTCATCCCAGGGAAGCAAGGCTAGTTCAATATACGGAAATCAATAAATGCTATTCACCACATCAATAGACTTAAAGACAAGAACCATATGATCATCTTGATAGATGCAGAAAAAACATTCGACAAAGTTCAGCCTCCATTTATGTTCAAAACACTAAAAAAACTTGCATCCCAGGGAAGCAAGGCTAGTTCAATATACGGAAATCAATAAATGCTATTCACCACATCAATAGACTTAAAGACAAGAACCATATGATCATCTTGATAGATGCAGAAAAAACATTCGACAAAGTTCAGCCTCCCTTTATGTTCAAAACACTAGAAAAACTAGGATAACAATGTTGAGTTACCTCAACATTGTAAAAGCTATATATGCTAAACCTCAGGCTAGCATCATCGTAAATGGAGAAAAACTGAAGGCATTCCCTCTAAAATCTGGAACAAGACAGGGATGCCCTCTATCACCACTTCTATTCGATTTAGTTCTTGAAATACTAGCCAGAGCAATTAGACAGACAAAAGAAATTAAAGACATAAAAATAGGAAAAGAAGAACGTAAATTATTGCTATTTGCAGATGACATGATAATATATTTAACAGACTCAAAAGGGTCTACAAAGCAACTGCTAGAGTTAATAAATGAATTCAGCAAAGTGGCAAGATATAAAGTCAACACGCATTAATCAAAGGCATTCCTGTATATCAGCAGCAAAACTTCTGAAATGGAAATGAGGAAAACCACTCCATTCACTATATCCGCAAAGAAAATAAGATACTTGGGAATCATCCTAACGAAAGAGGTGAAAGATTTATATAATGAAAACTACAGAACCCTAAGGAAAGAGATAGAAGAAGATCTTAGAAGATGGAAAAATGTACCCTGTTCATGGATAGGCAGAACTAACATCATCAAAATGTTGATATTACCCAAAGTTCTCTACAGGTTTAAATCGGTGCCAATAAAAATCCCAACAGCATTTCTTGTAGAAATGATAAAGCAATCATGAAATTCATATGGAAAAACAAAAGACCCTGAATACCAAAAGCAATTCTAAGCAGGAAGTGTGAATCTGGAGGTATAGCGATACAAGAGTTCAAACTGTACTACAAAGCAATAGTAATAAAAACATCGTGGTACTGGTACCAAAACAGGCAGCTGTACCAATGGTATAGAATAGAGGACACAGAAACCAATCCACAAAATTACAACTTTCTTATATTTGATAAAGGGGCTAAAAACATGCAATGGAGGAAAGATAGCATCTTCAACAAATGGTGCTGGGAAAATTGGAAATCCATATGCAACATAATGAAACTGAATCCCTTTCTCTCACCATGCACAAAAGTTAACTCAAAATGGATCCAGGAGGTAGATATCAAATCAGAGACACTGTGTCTAATAGAAGAAAAAGTTGGCTACGATCTACATACTGTGGGGACGGGCTCCACATTCTTTAATAGGATGCCCATAGCCCAAGAGTTAATAACAAGAATAAACAAATGGGACTTACTTAAACTAAATTGTTTTTTTTTCTCAGCAAGAGAAACAATAAGAGAGGTAAATAGAGAGCCTACATCCTGGGAACAAATTTTTACCCCTCACACTTCAGATAGAGCCCTAATATCCAAAATATACAAAAAACTCAAAAAATTAAACAATAAGATAACAAATAACCCAATCAACAAATGGGCCAAGGACCTGAACAGACACTTTACAGAGGAGGACATTCAATCAATGAACAAGTACATGAAAAAATGCTCACCATCTCTAGCAGTCAGAGAAATGCAAATCAAAACCACCCTAAGATACCATCTCACTCCAGTAAGATCGGCAGCCATTATGAAGTCAAACAAAATAAGTGTTGGTGAGAATGTGGGGAAAAGGGTACACTTGTACACTGCTGGTGGGACTGCAAATTGGTGAGGCCAATTTGGAAAGTACTATGGTGATACCTGGGAAAGCTGGGAATGGATCCACCATTTGACCCAGCTATCACCCTTCTCAGACTATTTCCTGAGGATCTTAAAAGAGCGTACTATAGAGATACTGCCACATCAATGATCATAGCTGCACAATTCACAATAGCTAGACTGTGGAACCAACCTAGATGCCCTTCAATAGATGAATGGATAAAAAAAAATGTGGCTTTTATACAAAATGGAGTATTACTCTTCATTAAAAAACGACAAAATCATAGAATTTGCAGGGAAATGGATGGCATTAGAGCAGATTATGCTAGGCGAAGCTAGCCAATCCTTAAAAAACAAATGCCAAATGTCTTCTTTGATATTAAAAGAGCAACTAAGAAAAGAACATCGAGGAAGAGCATGAGGAAAAGTTTAACATTAAACAAAGACGAGTGGGGGGAGAGAAAGGGAGAGAGAAGGGAAAGCATATGGGAATAGTAGGAGACCCTCAATGTTACACAAAATTACATATAAGAGGATTTGAGGGGAAATGGGGGGGGAAACAGTGGAGAGAATTGAACAACAGCAGATGAGGTAGAGAGGGAAGATGGGAGGGGAGGGGAGGGGGGATATTGGGGGATAGGAAAGGTCGCAGAATACAACAGTCACTAATATGCTATTATGTAAAAATGTGAATGTGTAACCAATGTGATTCTGCAATTCATATTTGGGGAAAAAATGGGAGTTCATAACCCAATTGAGTCAAATGTATCAAAGATGATATATCATGAGCTTTGTAATGTTTGGAACAACCAATAGAAATAGATAAATAAATAACGGTTTAAAATTGAGTGGGAAGAAATCAGCTAAAAATGGGTTGAGATGCATTCATTTTGCTAAGCAAAACTTTGTTTTGTTTAGTTGTAACTATCACAAATTTATTTTACCAGGAAATTGGCTTTTGAAAATGCACATAAATTGAGATTAAAGGATAATTCACATACCTTCTTGAAAAATTCATAGCATTTCCTATATTTTTCAAATTTTATTTTTTTCGTGAATATTTTGTCATGGACCAGGTCTAGTCTTAGGCTATTCTTCCAGAATACTACCTCATCTGACAAATTCGTACAATCTGTTGGATTGTTGTTTTCACCTTTTATTTAATAGTTTCTAGCTTATAATGTGTATTTTCTTTATCTTTATTTGTACGTATATACCCAACAATATCTTTGCATTTTATGTTTTACTGGGGAAGAGACTGATCAAAAGCTCTTTGTTATATGTATCAACAATCAGAAATTTAGAGCACGCAATTATTCTTAATTTTGCATGAAAATATCTTTGTACTATTTTCTTATACAGATTTAGAATTATTAATATGTCCCTACTGTAATAAGTAATTACTTACAAGAAGAATTAAACAATTGACTTTATATCAATTATGAATATGAAAAGTACTAAAATAAGGATTTGGCAATTAATACACAATTGATAGAAATTAAAATCACAAGAAAGCCATTTAAAATGTCAGTGCATATGGTCCTTAAATAATAGGTAATTCAAAAAACTTTTTTTTAATTCATAAGATTTAATATGCCGTATTACAGCTTAATGTGATATAAAACTTAAATTATCAGTATTGATAAAAAAGAATGATACCTGTTTATTTAAATATGTTTATTTGATTTTCACTCTAAGATGTTAATTCTGGAAGGCTTGAGAATTAAGAAAGTTTTGGTCAATATTATTTTTAACAGGCTAATCAAAGTACTTTTAAATATATATGTATATATATATATATATATATATATATATATATATATATATATATATATATATATATAAAATATGTAATGCATATGCATGAATATAGATACATATGTATAAAAATGTATTTTAATATATCTATCAGGTGATTATAATTATTAAATTTTCTCAAGAAAAAAACAATGACTATAAAAAACAGTCTTAAATTTAAATTTCATAGCATACTACTGTTTGTAATGACATGAGAGAAAAACAGATATGAAAGGAAAACGAAAAAGGAAGAGAGAGAAGGGGGAAAATGAGGAAGAAAGTGAGTAAAGATGAGGGAGAGGCGTGTTCGATGTAAAGATAAAAGTGGAGGGGCTGGGTTTGTGGTTCAGTGGTAACATGCTTTTCTAGCATGTGTGGGACACTGGGTTCTATTCTAAGCACCACATATAAATAAACAAAATAAAGGTCAATCACAACTGAAAAAATAAAAAATAAAAAAGTAGAAATATTAGCAAAACTCCAAGCTTTTATGAATGTTAAAATTAAAAAAAAAAAATTATGTAACATAGCCTTATGTAATTTCTAGACTATCCAAAAGAGTCATTAAATGTTAGATTATTAGTGCAATAACTAAAAATCCATTGCTCTTTCCTCAACATTCTGTGGCATGCTAGTGGTAAAATAAATTCTATTATAACACCAAAAAAAAATCTAATATTTCTATAGTAACTGACCCAGTTTAATATCAAGGCTAGCAGATTCCTATGGGACATGATGTGTATTTTGACATTCATTTTTATTCAACACTGGAACATTACTATTTCTTCAGTTTATGCACATCATAGGATATATATTTCATCCACAAGTTCGCTAATTTATACGCATTTGTTTCACTTTCAGTCACTTCCTGCTTCAGAACACATGTATTTCTTATGTTTCTTGACTGCTCTTTTCATGAGACTTCTTTCCAAACACATTATTGTCGATTTCCATTATCACATTTGAAGCAAAACTCACACACCCGTATGATAAACCAAACCCTAATATTACCATTAGATGTACAACTAGCTGGAATGAATGATTGTATATCAATATAAGATTTCTTACTTAGTTTCAGATATCAATTAAATCCATTATTTAAAGTGGAACCAGTTATATTATTTATTCACAGTATGGTCTTTTCATGCATTATCTCTATATTCATAGACACAGGGTACACCTCTTTGTACCCCCAATACTAATTTATACGTCTTCAAAATATTGCTCCCAGAAATGGTGGAAGAAATGCACATGTCACCTGATTTACATATACATTTTATCACAGTAATATTCTGGACACAAACAGCAAAGGTGACACTTATGATTTTACCAAACCTAAATGGAAAGTGAAGATGGATTACTAAAAACATCCATGTCCAGGTTGCCTAATGCTCTCAAATGTGAATCCTATTCTTGACTACATATTTGTTTCTTCCTAAGATTATATATTCAACCTCAAGCCCCTTGAAAATGTCTAATCTTATCACTCACTTTATCATTTGCCTGATTTCCTAATGTCTCTATTGATATCTGCTTTCTTACATATTTTCCCCAGATTATCACTGTGACTGACTCTTTACATGTGCTCACATTTACATTCAATCTCTACCAGAAGCCCTATTGCTAAAGAACTTTTTGTCCAAATGCTATACTCACTCTTCGTTCTAAACCTACCGACTATCTTTCTAATAATACCGACTATCCCTTTTTGTCTAGAAGTTCTCTTTGACATTCCATCATTCAAGGTACAAAGTCCTATGCCATTGAACATCGATTTATCTGAGACATTTCTGCAGAACATAATTCAAAGCTAAGTATCCCAATCAAGGGCCCAATGCCCTTCGGGGCTTCAAATCTTACCTAGATTACTGTTTTCATTCTTATATTTCACTTTTACATTCTTGTAAATATTACAGGTTCCCATTACCATTATTCATCCCGCAGAATGATTCAAATCGAACTTTTATTAACCGTAACCATACACTCTTCCCTCAATCAAACTTTACAGAAGAGCAGGGACAGAGTTGCTTTTACAATACAGGAATGTAGGGGTTCTTAAACCTGCTGAGATCCTCAAAGGTCCATGCAGAAATGATCCCTGGAGAACATGTAGGCAGCTATGAAGGAGTTGAGAGAGCAAAAGTCATCTTTCATGGCAAACCCCCTTGTCAGGATGAAGGGATGTGTCTGAATCAGTCTCTCTATTCTAAATGTAGAGAAGATGGACCAAACCAGGCCTGTGTGGGGAGATGTTCCCAGGCGCCTATGTTTGGTATACCATTCTATCTTGTGAAATTGTCACCGAAAGTAGGAGCAGCCTCTATCTCATGGGACCCTTGGAAGCAAATGTTAAATCAAAGTGATTGCCAAGGTAGTGACCTCATGCAGTTCCTGAAGAAAGTGACCTACCTCACTTCCTTGGTGATGTAACTCTCTGAACTTGGAATCCAAGATGCCAGGCTCCCAGAGCCAGTCCCAGTCCCAATCCCAGTGGGCTCACTTGTTTGGATGTACCAAGGACAGAGTCAGTATTTCTTGGTATCTACTGATGTGAGGATTGCCAAATGCCAGGACAGATCTGAAGAGGGGCCTTTCCTGAGAAAGCAGGTAGTGGCTCACCGCTGGCTCCTGAGAACTTCACAGAGTTGGCAAAGGAGACAGATCTGAGACATGACAGGACATTTCATTGGAACATAATATGGCCCAACAGACAGAGGACACTCCAGATAGTCAGAGACATATTTGCGGGAAGGAGATGCCTTTGTGAGTGTGAGTGTCAGTTTGTGGTTTGTCTCATATTCTGAGAATAGGTAGGAAAGACAGTTTGTTTGGTTTGGAATAGACTGTTTCTAGTAAGTTTTTTGACAAGGTGAGTGATTCTATATCTGTGTATCCCACTGTGTCCGTGGTTGTAGACATTAGAAAAGAGAATGCATCAATGTATATGTCCTGTCTAGTAGAAAGCTTCGCAGCATTCATCCTGCCCAATTTATGAATGAACTGCAGCTTGCCTTATGGATGGACAACACCTACTATCTTCCTAAGTTTCTGTTTTCTTCCTGAATTCTGGCCACTCTGCAGAATAGGCTCATGGTTTTGTGTCCAAGATATGTACCACCTCCAAGCTCTGTGACATGCCCATGTACTGGATAGCGGTAAGGAATGGGAACATCTCAGAAAACTCAGATATCAGTGTGACCAGGAAATTCTCAGTGGAGAAACCCTGCTTTGGGCCATTCTCTTACCTATGTTTCTGTTGCCCTGAATGTCAGGAAGGTCTTTGCCTCAGGCCACCTCTTTGTGAAGCCTGAAGAAAACAGTTTTCAAATGAAAATGAATGGCAATCTCCTGTGGCTCTTTGCTTAATTTCTTTGGAAAGGGATGTGTCTTAATCAGCCTCTTGGACCTGTGTGAGGTTGTGGCTTAGATTCTCAGCACCTGATGGATCTAAAGAAAGATCCCATGTGTGCATCCAAACCAAAATGGCAAAAAGATCCGTAATGGTAGATGAAGTGTCTTGCCTTCCTTTGTTAGGTTCCTGACCTACATCAAGTGAGAATAGGGATCCTTTGGGTCAAATGAAATCTTCAAAGCCCTAAAGAAGTGCCTGGGTTTTCTCATTATTCCAAATCACATAAAGAATCTATACCTGACAGGCAGTAGGCTTCAAAATGGAGAAGCAGAGCAGTATTAACTGCAGTCCTATTTTATCACTCCTGCTTCAAATGCAGGGTGTCCAGGCCCCCATGACTTTAGGCAAATTAGGGGTAAGAGAGCTTATTTTGGACACTAACACATACCCCACTAGACTCTGACTACTAATCCTAACATGATGGAGAATAATAACCAAAACAGAATAGAAATACAAGCAGTTCAGAGGAGTCATGTTGTATAATTGGACTTGCCTTTTGCATTATATAGGGTAGGAATTATAAATCTAGTCAATTTTTAATTAAAACAGTTCTCCATGTGTTTTTAAAGTTAACAAATATGTGAATTCCTCTCTCCCTTTCTCTGTGGCCTATTCAGCACATGTGTTTTTATATGCACATATAGAATCCTACCTGGTATCACATGTATATACTTGAGAGGTTGCTGACTTGGCAGATGCAAATTGTGAAAAGAGATCACTCCTCTTAATGCTGTTGGAACTGAAAATTCAAACTATTGGTGACCTTCCTAGCTGAACAAAATTATATATAAATCCATGTTCAGTAAAAAGTATATTTTGGGATGTGTGGATTATATATATTTCATGATAAATTTTGATTGGCATATATATTGCTACTTTTTAATGTCTGTGTGAGTGTGTGTGTGTGTGTATATATATATATATATATATATATATATATATATATATATACACTCTCCAGATTTTTGAAAAAATGAAATATATGTGTCTTATTATACACTCTCTAAATTTATTCATGTTCATGTATGTGGATTTATTATCAACTTTTCACAAGATTATTCTCAGAAATATTCATCCACCTGAAATACATATTTGTTTCCTAGTACTGAAAACTAACTTCAGTGAATGATGCATACAAATCCTAATATTTTTACAGTTACTGACCAAGTTTAAGATCAATGCAAGTAGATTCCTATGGGACATGACATGTATTTTGATGTTCATTTTTTTTCAACACTGGTACATTACTATTTCTTCAGTTTATGCACATCATAGGATATATATTTCATCCACAAGTTCGCTAATTTATATCAATTTGTTTCACTTTCAATTACTTCCTGCTTCAGAACACATGTATTCCTCCATGTTTCTTAACTAGTCTCTTCATGAGACTTCTTTACAAACACATTATTTTCGATTTCCATAATTACTTTTGAAGCAAAACTCACACACCCTTAATGACAAACCATAACCCTAATATTACCATTAGATGTATAACTGATAGGAATGAATGACTGTGTATCAATATAAGATTTCTTATATATTTTAAGATATCAATTTAATCCATTATTTAAAGTGGAATCAGTTATATTATTTATCCACAGTATCATCTATTCATGCATTATCTCTATATTCATAGACACAGGGTACACCTCTTTGTACCCGCAATACTAATTTATACATCTTCAAAATATTGCTCCCTGAAATGGTGGAAAAAATACTTATGTCACCTGATCTACATATACATTTTATCACAGTACTATTTTGGATACAAAATGCAAAGATCACACATATGTTTGTACAAAAGCCTAAATTGAATGGGAGCATGGATTACTAAAAACATTGATGTCTAGGTTGCCTAATTCTCTCAAATGTCCATCCTATTGGTGACTACATATTTGTTTCTTTCAAGATTATATAGTGAATATCAACCCTGTTAAAATGTCTAATCCTATCACTCACTTTATACTTTGCCTGATTTCCTACTGTCTCTATTGATGTTTCCTTTCCTACATATTTTCCCCAGTTTACCTATGTGACTGACTCTTCACATGTGCTGACATTGACATTCATTCTATTACCGAAACCCTATTGATAAAGAAATTTTGGTCCATATCCTGTACTCACACTTCTTGTAAAACCTACCGACTATCTTCCTAATCCTATGGACTATCCCTGTTTGAGTGGATGTTCTTTTCTACAATCTATCATCCAAGGTACAAGGTCCTATGTCATTGATTATCGATTTATCTGAGACATCACTGCAGAACGTAATTCAAAGCTAAGTATCCCAATCAAAGTCCCAATGCCAATATGGACTTTAAATCTTACTAAATTTCTGTTTTCATACATATTTTTCAACTCTATATTCTTATATATATCACAGATTCCCAATACCATTATTCATCCAGCAAAATGGTTCCTAACCCAAAACAAACATGTAATTAACCCGAACCATAAACTGTTCCCTCTATCTACCTTTATAAAAGAGCAGGGACAGAGTTGGTCTTACAATACAGGAAAGTAGGGGATTGTCCACCTGCTGAGAACCTCAAAGGTCCATTCAGAATTGATCCCTGGAGAAGATGTAGGCAGGTATGAAGGTCCTGAGAGATCAAAAGTCATCTTCCATGGCAAACAACCTGGTCAGGATGAAGGCTTTTGTCTGAATCAGCCTCTCTCTTCTTAATGTAGATAAGATGGACCAAATGAGGCCTGTGTGGAGAGCTGTTCCCGGGTGCCTATGGTTGATATACCATTCTAACTTGTGAAAGTGTCACAGAAATACGGTCAGCCTACATGTCATGGGAACCTTGGATGCATGTGTTAGGACAAACTGGTTGCCAAGGCAGTAACCTCATTCAGTTCCTGAAAGAAGTTACCTCACCTCACTTTTTTGGTGATGGCACTTTCTGAACTTGGGATCCAGGAAGCCAGGCATCTAGAGCCTGTCTCAGTCCCAGGCCTAGTGGTCTCACTTGTTTGATTTAACAAGGACAGAGTCAGTCTTTCTTGGTATCTACTGATGTGAGGATGGACAAATGACAGGAAAGCTCTGAAGAGGGGCCTTTCCTGACAATGAAGGTAGTGGCTCACTGCTGGCTCCTGACAACTTCACAGAATTGCCCATGGACACCAGATGTGAGATAGGAGAGGCTATTTCGGGGGAACATAGTATGGCCTATCAGTCAGAGAACACTCCGGATAGTCACAAACCTACTTGGAGGAAGGAGGTGCTTATCTGGCTGTGGGTGTGGGTTTGTGGTTTTTTTCTCATGCTCTGAGAATATGTCCGAAAGTCGGTTTGTTTGGTTTGAAGTAAAGTGTTTCCAGAAAGTCGTATGAAAAGGCGAGTGTTTCTATGTCTGTGTATCTCACTGTGTCCGTGGTTGTAGACATTAGCAAAGAGAATGCATCAATGGATGAGTCTTGTCTAGTAGAAAGCTTCCCAGCATTCATCCTTCCCAATTTATGAATGGACTGCATCTTGCCTTATGGATCGGCAACACCTGCTATCTTCCTAAGTTACTGTTTGCTTCCTGAATTCTGGCCACTCTCGAGAATAGGCTCATGGTTTTGTGTCCAAGATATGTACCACCTCCAAGCTCTGTGACACGGCCATGTATTGGTTAAATGAAGGGCATGGCGAGCATCTCAGAAAACTCAGATATCAGTGTGACCAGTAAAGACTCAGTGGAGAAACCATGCTTTGGGCCTTTTCCTTACCTATTGTTCTGTTGCCCCTTGACCTTGTGTAATTCTGTGGCTTAGATTCTCTGAACCTGATGGATCTAAAGAGAGATCCCATGTATGCATCCAAAAGCAAAATGTCCAAAAGAGCAATCATTGTGGATGAAGTCTCTCTCCTTCCTTGGTAAGGTTCCTGACCTCCATCAAGTGAGAATAGGGCTCCTTTGGGTCAAATAAGTTCTTCAAAGCCCTGCAGATTCTAGCCCATAGGTGACTGGGTTTTCTCATGACTCCAATTCACATGAAGAATCTAAATCCCACCATCAGTAGGCCTCAAATTTAAGAAGCAGAGCAAAATAAACGGCAGGCCTATTTGATCACTCTTAGTTCACAGGAAGGGTGTCCAGGCCACCCTGACTTTAGGCAAATGAGGGGCAAGGGAGCTTATTTTGGACACTGTCTTGGGCTGCACCCCTCACGGAAACCTCCAGCCAGAGGTTATGATGAGTGTCTGTATGGAAGAAAATGAGGGCCATGTGGGAGTGTTTTGGTTTTAATTGTAGTCATTTTTGTGGCGGTTAGTAGAGATGACATGGTCCACCTTGGCTTGAACTTTGGTGGGATTCCGCATAAAGACTGAGTTCTCGTACTGAACTCAGAGAAGTATTGCCATGAATAGTGTTGGAATTTTAGGAGGCCACGCACGATAGTCGCCCTTGGAAACTGAGATCTAGGCCCAGGGTAGCTATTCACAGAGCACTGGAAATCTCAGCCAGGATATCACATGATTTTATTCTGAAAAACTTGGCAACCATTGTTGAGAGTCAAAACACACATGGACCTCACATTGTAGACCTCAATTTTCAATGATTCATGTGACCTTTTGGCCACTCTTTGGGAAGCCTTTCCTGTGAGACATCTCCAGATATTTCATTGAAATGAGCTTCCTCACCATTTAATAGTTCCAGAATGCCTCCAACTTCATCCTTGAAAAATGGCTAGGTCAATATATCATGAAATTTTTAAAATTCCCGTGACAAGTTGGCACTGGAGATTCTTTGAATATCTTGTGGCTGATCATGAGAATAACAGTCAGTGCCTTGATTGACTGGTTTTCATAAAAATTGTGCAGAACAGAGATGCCAGGAAGTTGGAGCCTCCTGAGGAGTGGGCCTAGAGCAGTGGTGGGCAGGTGTGTGATAAAACATCTGCGGTGTGGTCATGTGGATCTGCCTTTGGCTTCCCAATTGCTTGTGACTGATATGGTGCAGCCAGCAGTCCCTTCAATGTAAAGGCATCTTGTTATATGCAGAGTTTTAGGGAAATATTAAGAATCAGGTTGCTATGGTCAAGGGGGCAACTATGTGGGATATAAGCCTGTTTGGTGCATTCTCCTGCAAACCCTGACCACCACACGTGACAGAACTCCCTCACGCACAGAGTAACAGATGAATTCTTTGTATTTCGTGAAACAAATACCAAAATCCCAGTGTGCAGCACCAAGAAACAACACGAAAAGTGGAGAATGACCAAATAGCTTCACAGGCCCATGTGGATACACTTAGCCCCCCGTGTCCACAGTTTACCTACAAAGAAAGTATTCAGCACTGCTGACTCATGTTCAGTGGAAAATAAGAAACCATGTCCTTCAGGTCACATAGATGAAGACCCTGATTTGATGGTCTCACTTCAAACGAAGCTGAAGCTCCCGACAACAACATATATTCCAAGTGCCCAACCTCAGAGGCAGTTTCTCAAGAAGTCTTTAGGCCAGCAGAGCTCCATGTTTTTGGAACGATTACACTGTCCCTTACTTTTGGAATCTCCTCTACCTCCTCCAAGGTTGTGAACTCCTGAGCATATTCCATTCCAGATATTTATTCACAGATTTTCTAACTCTTCTCTTCTAATTGTGTCTTACTCTGGGCGATTGTAATGTCAAGGCATTGTTCTGGATGAGAGTGGGAAGATTTTTGTGTATCACATATTTACATACACATTGGATTCATTTTCCAATTTTCCTTTCAAAATACTGAATACCTCACACTAACACCTACCCTACTAGACTCTGACAACTAATCCTAATAAGGTGGAGAAAAATAAACTAAAAAAATAGAAATGCAAGCAGTTCAGAGAAGGCATGGTGTATAGTGGAATTGCCTTTTGCATTATTTAGGGTAGGAGTTATAAATCTAGTCAATTATTTGTTAAAATATTTCTCCATGTGTTTTAAAGTTAACAAATATGTGAATTCCTGTTTCCCTGTCTCTGTAGCCTATTCAGCACATGTATTTTTACATGCAATTATAGAATCTTACCTGATACCACACGTACATTCTTGTGAAGTGGCTGACTTGGCAGATACAAATTTTAAGAGATCACTCCTCCTAAGCGCTTTAGAACTGAAAATTCAACCTATGCGTGAGCTTCCTAGTTGAACAACATTATACATAAATCCATGTTAAATAAAATAAATATTTTTGGATCTCTGGATGATATAAATTTCATGGTGAATTTCCTATAGCATATATTATGCTATTTTTAATGTCCGTGTGTGTATGTGTGTGTGTGTATATATATATATATATATATATATATATATATATATATATATATATATATATATATTCTCCAGATTTTTCAAAATATGAAATATGTGTCTTATTATAAACTCCCTTAACTCATTCATATTCAAGTATGTGGATTTATAATCAAATTTTCTCAAGAGTATTCTCAAAATATTCATTCTCCTGATATACATATTTGTTTCTTAGTACTGAAAACTAACTTTAGTGAATGGTGCATACAAATCCTAATATTTCTACAGTAGCTGACCTAGTTTAACATCAATTCAAGTAGATTCCTATGGGACATGATGTGTATTTGGATGTTCGTTTTATTCAACACTGGTACATTACTATTTCTTCAATTTATTCACATCATGGGATATATATTTCATCCACAAGTTCGCAAGTTTATAGGCATTTGTTTCACATTCAATCATTTTCTTCTTCAGATCACATGTATTCCTCCATGTTTCTTGACTGGTCTTTTTATGAGACTTCTTTCCAAACACATTATTTTCGATTTCTAGGATCACTTTTGAAGCAATACTCACACACCTTTCATGATAATCCATAACCCTAATATTACATTTAGATGTATTACTGGTTGAAATGAATGATATTATATCAATACAAGATTTCTTATAATATTTCATATATTAATTCAATGCATTATTTAAAGTGGGAACAGTTAAATTATTTATTCAAAATGTGGTCTATTCATGCATTATGTCTATATTCATGGACACAGGGTACACCTCTTTGTACCCCCAATACTAATTTATAGCTCTTGAAAACCTTACTCCCAGAAATGCTTGAAGAAATGCTCATGTCACCTGATCCACATATACATTCTATGACAGTAATATTCTGGACAAAAAATGCAAAGGTCACACTTATGATTGTACCAAAGCCTAAAAGGAAAGTGAACATGGATTACTAAAAGCATCCATGTCCAGGTTTCCTAATGCTCTCAAATGTCAATCCTAATGGTCACTGCATATTTGTTTCTTCTTAAGATTATATATTCAAACTCAACAGTGTACAAAATGTCTAATCCTATCACTCACTTTATACTTTGCCAGATTTTTTTAAGTATTATTATCTGCTTTTCTACATATTTTTCAAAGTTCATCATTGTGACTGAATTTTCATATGTGCTGACATTTACATTCACTCTCTAACTGAAACCCTATTGCTAAAGAAATTTCCGTCCAAATCCTGTACTCACTCTTCTTCCTAAACCTACCGACTATCTACCTAATCCTACCGACTATCCCTTTTTGACTGGATGTTCTCTTCCTCATTCAATCATCCAATGTACAAGGTCCTATGCCATTGTAAATGGATTTATCTGAGACATCTGTGCAGAACCTAATTCAACACTACGTATCCCAATCATGGGCCCAATGCCCTTCTGGGCTTCAAATCCTAGATTTCTGTTTTCATACATATATTTTACCAATATAATTTAATAAATATCGCAGGTTCCCAATAAAATTATTCATCGCTCAGAATGATTCCTAACAAAATCGAACCTGTTATTACCCAAACCATACACTGTTCCCTCAATCTAACTTTATAGAAAAGCAGGGACAGAGTTGGCCTTACAATACAGGAGTGTAGGGAAACTTCCACCTGCTGAGAACCTCAAAGGTCGATGCAGAAATGATCCATGGAGAAGATGTAGGCAGCTATGAAGGACCTGAGGGAGGAAAAGTCAACTTCCATGGTAAACAACCTGGTCAAGATGAAGGGATGTGTCTGAATCAGCCTCTTTCATCTTAATGTAGAGAAGATGGACCAAACCAGGCCTGTGTGGAGAGCTGTTCCCGGGTGCCTATGGTTGATATACCATTCTAACTTGTGAAAATGTCAGAGCGAGTAGGTGCATCCTCCATCTCATGGGACTCTTAGAAGCAACTTTTAGGACAAAGTTGTTGTCAAGGCAGTGACCTCATTTAGTTCCTGAAGGAAGTGACCTCACCTCACTTCCTTAATGAAGGAACTCTCTGAACTTGGGATACAGGAAGTCAGGCACCCAGAGCTAGTCCCAGTTCATGTCCCAGTGTTCAAACTTGTTTGGATTTTCCAAGGACAGAGACAGTCTTTCTTGGTACCTACTGATGTGAGGATAGCCTAATGCCAGGAAGGTCTGAGGAGGGGCCTTTCCTGAGAAAGAAGGTACTGGCTCACCGCTGGCTCCTAACAGCTTCACAGAGTTGGACACGGAGACCAGATCTGAGACAGGACAGCCCATTATGGGGGAATATGTTATGGCCCACCAGTCAAAGGTCACTCCATATTTTCACAGACCTACTTGGGGGTCTGTGTGGGTGTGGGTGTGGGTGTGGGTGTGGGTGTGGGTTTGTGGTTTTGTCTCATGTTCTGAGAATAGGTAGGAAAGTCGTTTTGTTTGGTTTGGTGTGAAATGTTTCTAGTAAGTCTTTTGACAAGGCGAGTGTTTCTATGTCTGTGTATCCCACTGTGTCCGTGGTTGTAGACATTAGAATAGAGAGTGCATCAATACATATGTCCTATCTAGTAGAAATCTTACCAGCATTCATCCTGTCCTATTTATGAATGGTCTGCGTCTTGCCATATGGATTGGCCACTCCTAATATCTTCCTAAGTTCCTATTTTCTTTCTGAATTTTGGCCAAACTCCACAATAGGCTCATGGTTTTGTGTCCAAGATATGTACCACCTTTAAGCTCTGTGACATGGCCATGTACTGGATAGCTGAAGGCAATGGTGAGCATCTCAGAAAACTCAGATATCAGTGTGACCAGGAAAGTCCCAGTGGAGAAACCCTGCTTTGGGCCTTTTGCTTATCTATTTTATTATTGCCCTGAATGTCAGGAAGGTCTTTGCCTCAGGCCACCCCTTTGTGAAGACTGAAGAGTTTTCAAATGGAACTGAATGGGCATCACCTTTGGCTCTTGGCTTAATTGCTTTGGAAAGGGATGTGTCTGAATCAGCTTCTTGCCCCTGTGTGAGGATGTGGCTTAGATTCTCAGCACCTAATGGATCTAAAAAAATCCCATGTGTGCATCCAAAACCAAAATAGCCAAAAGAGCAGTCATTGTGGATGAAGTCTCTCACCTTCCTCTGTAAGGTTCCTGACCTCCATCTTTGAGAATAGTGATCCTTTGGGTCAAATGAGTTCTTAAAATCACTACAGAGGCTAGGCCATAGGTGCTTGGGTTTTCTTATGACCCCAATTAACATAAGGAATCTAAACCCCACAGTCATTAGGCCACAAAATGGAGAATCAGAGCAGTATTAAGGGCAGGCCTCTTAGATCACTCCTGGTTCACAGGAAGGGTGTCCCTGCCACACTGACTTTAGGCAAATGGGAGAAAGGGACCTTATTTTGGATACTGTCTTTGGCTTTGGCCCTCATGGAAACCTACAGCCTGAGGTTATGATTAGTGTCTATATAGAAGAAGATGAGGGCCATGTGGGAGTGTTTTGGTTTTAATTGTGGTCATTTTTGTGGCCGTTGGAAGAGATGACTGAGGCCACCTGGGCTTGAACACTGGTGTGATTCCCCTTAGAGACTGAGTTATGGAACTGACCTCAAAGAAGTATTGCCATGTATTGTGATGGGATTTTAGGAGGCCACACATGAGAGTCGCCCTTGGAAACTGAGATCAAGGCCCAGGGTGGCTTTCCACAGAGCACTGGGAATCTCAGGAAGGATATCATATGATTTTATTCTTAAAGAATTGCAGCCATAGTTGCAAGTCAAAACACAAAAGGATCACACATTGTAGACCTCAAACGCCTGGCTTAATGTGACCTTTTAGCCTGTCGTTGGGAAGCATTGCCTGTTAGAATTCTCCAGAGATTTCATTGAAATGAGCTTCCTCTCCATTTAATGGTTCCTGAATGAATTAAAACCCACAGTGCCTCAAACTTCATCCTTGAAAAAAGGCTAGATAAATACCATTAAATTTTTGAAATTTTCATGAACAGGTGTCAGTGGAGAACCTTTGGATGTCTTATAGATGATCATGAGTGTACCAGACTGTGCCTTGATTGACTGGGTTTCATGAAAATCGTGTAGAATAGAGATGCCAGTAATTTGGAGCCCGATGAGTATTCGGCCTAGAGCAGTGGAGTGTAGGTGTTTGTTAAAACATCTGTGATGGGGTCATGTGGATCTGCCATTGGCTTCCAAATGGTTTGTGACTGACATGGTGCAGCCCCCATACCCTTGTATGTAAAGGCATCTTGTTATACGGAGAGGTTTCAGGGCAATGTTTAGAATCAGATTTCTATTGTCAAGGGGGCAAGCTATGTGGGATAGAAGCCTGGTTGGTGCACTCTCCTGCAGACCCTTAACCAACACACGTGACAGAACTCCCTCCAGCACTCTGTCCTAGTTGACCTCTTCGTATTTCATGAATCAAATACCAAACTCCCAGTGTAGCTGCAAGAAACACCATGAAAAGTAGAGGAAGACCAAATGGCTTCAAAGTCCACACTGGGAGACACTTTGCCCCCAAATGGCAACAAATTACCTACAAAGAGAGAATTCAGCCCTGCTGCCTCATGTTTATTGGAAAAAAAGAAACCATGTGCTCCAGGACACACAGAAGCAGACCCAGATTTGATGGTCTCACTACAAAGGAAGTTAAAACTCCTGACAACAACATATATTTCAAGTGCCCAACCTCAGAGGCAGTTTCTCAAGAAGTCTTTAGGCCAAGAGAGCTTCATGTTTGTGGAGTTTTTACCATGTACCTTACTTTTTGAAACACCTCTACCACCTCCAAGGTTGTTAACTACTGAGCATTTTCCATTCCAGATGTGTATTCACAGATTTTCTAACTCTTCTCCTCTTATTGTGTCTTACTTGGGGTGAAGGTAATGTCAAGGCATTGTTCTGAATGAGAGTGGGAAGACTTTTGGGTAGCATATATTTGCATACACATTGGATTCATTTTCCAATTTTCTATTCGAAATACTGAATCCCTGACTGTCAGAGGTAGAAGGAATTCTCCTTCAAAGAATAGCCTGACACTTACAAGAAACAGCCACCAGGAGACATCCTGTCTGGGAGACATCCTGTAGCCATCTGTCTCCCTGAGACATCCTGTGCCCATCTGTCTTTCTGAAACTTCCTCAGGTTATCTCACCTTGTGAAGACATCTAGGAAGTGCCGATAAGAGAGATTTCCCACATCCAGCAAACAAATACCCCTGTGTGAACAATAAAAGTTTGCAGCTTGATCAGAACTCCTGTCTTGCTGTCATCTCTCGTGTCTCTTGTCCCTTCATTCCTCCCTATCTAGGTTCGCTGCCCACGTTGATGTGTCCTGCCGGCCGGGACATCTGGCGCCCACTGACTGGGGCTCGAGCTTTTGATTGAGGGGGACCCCGTCCTCCTGGAAGATTTGGTCAAGCGGAGCTTGCAATAACCGCAGAAGACACCACCGAGAGACAGATCCAGGAGGAGGGTGGGGATGACACACGGTGATTGACCCACCATGGGGCAAGCAGTTTCGTCACATGATTTGTTTTTGTCAGGCTACAAGGAGTCCTTCCAGACATGGGGGCGCGTATTAAGAAAAAAGACTTAAATTTTTTTTCTTTTCACACATAAGAGAGCAGTGTCCATGGTTTCCTCTTGAAAGGACCATTGCTGGTAAAAGATGGCTTAGAGTAGGAGACTGTTTAAAAGATTATTATGAATCCTTTGGCCCAGAAAAAGTGCCTGTTCCCACCTTTTCTTACTGGAACTTAATTAATAGAATTCTTAAAAGTTCACCCTTTGACAATGGTACCTTAAAAGTTGTCAAGGTTGGGAAAGAGACTATGCAAATACTTCTCATATCCCCTCGGCATGCCCATCAGTTAGTATAGACATAGACCCTTCTCAGGCTCCCCAGGACCGTGGGAACCTTCCTGGTCCCCCTCAAAATACCACCCTAATGAATAAGGCTCCAATGATTACCAACTGCCTTTATCCACTTTTAAATACCGGAGACTCATTGACCCCTGTAGAGGAGGCTACCTTGGAGAAGGAAGCAGCTCGCTACCATTCAGAAGACCCTCCACCTCTCAAGACCCTGCCACAGCTTATAGGACTTACACATCCACCTCCCTCCTATATCCCTCCTGCCTTTTGTGCTCTGGCCCTTCAGGGAACAAATGCCCCCCCCCCCCCCGATATTTTCTCCCCACTTCCCTTGCCTAAACTGGCTCCTTTGTGAGCATCCTTTCAACATACACAGGAACAGATCCAACCTTTAAAAGAATTAAGATCCCTTCACTCTGAGCTCTCTTCATTAGCCTTAGGTATGGAGTCAAAGCAACTGGCCTACAGTGGTCTAATACAAAGGCGAAGCCACTCCATTGACCTGTGCTCGCCTTCCCAGTCACCACCAGTCTGATAGATAAGCCTGCCCAGGCTGAGGTCAAAGAATTAGACGAGGATAAAGAGGAGGAAGAGGGGAAATGGATTAAGGAGATCAGGACTCAGAGGATGAGGAGTTCAGCCCTAGGCAGGCAGGAACCCAGAGTCTACAAAAAATTAAGCCTGCATTTTCCTGAAAAACTTAAAAAGGCTTGTGCTCACTATGGCCCCATTGCACCCTACACGTTGGCTTTATTAGAAAGCCACAGCACACAATGACTTACTCCCAATGATTGGAAATTTTTAGACCAAGCTACCTTCAGTGCCAGAGACTTCCTGTTATGGAATGGAGATTTCAAAGAGCACTGTCGGGAAACTGCTCAAAAAATTTTAACTAAGGCCTTCTCTAAATCCAGGACTTATGTTAAGCTAGTGGGCAATGAGCCTTTTGACAATAAAACTAAACAGGCACATTTCCCTGCTGGACTTTTGATGCAGATTCAGATGGCTGGCTTACATGCTTGGAGACACCTCCCTCAAAAGCCTCGGCTACCACTTCCCTGGCAAAAATTTGACAAGGGCCCGACGAGCCTTATAGCGACTTTGTTCCCCGGCTTAACCTAGCTGTGGAATGCTTTCTTGGACCAAGCGAAAGCAAAAGCGCTTTTGTAAAACATCTTGCCTTTGAAAACGCCAACCTGGCATGTCAGGATGTTCTTCAACCACATAAGGATAAAGGGAAACTTTCTGACTTTATTAGACTCTATGCAGGGGTAGGTGCAGCCCATGCCATGGGTCTTGCCCTAGGTGCCACCTTTACCAAGACCTTTCACAATCCTGGCTCACGTACTTGCTTTACTTGTAAACAACCTGGCCATTTTGCACGCAAGTGTCCGACAGGCAAAAAAAGCCTAGGAATAGCATCTCCTTCAACTGGGGCTATACCGCCCCAAGCTATCCTTTGCCCTAGATGTGGTAAAGGTCATCACTGGGCCAGTGAGTGTAGATCTAAGACAAATGCCCTCAGACAGCCTATTTTTTCCTGCTTCTTGGGAAACTCCCTGCGGGGCCAGCCCCGGGCCACGACATCCCCCAGGACAAACCCAGGGGCAATAAGATTTGTTCCCTCCCAAACTCCCAACCTACCTCAAAATTCTTCTCCACAATTGCCTCCCTCCAACTAGCCACTCCAGGCAGCGCAGGATTGGACCTCTGTGCCACCACCGATACTCTATTGGACTCAATGCAAGGACCCCAGATAATACCCACTGGAATTATGGGTCCCCCTCAATCTCATATGTGTGCCCTTATTTTTGGGAGAGCCTCTACTAACTTACATGGTGTTCAGGTCTTCCATGGCATTAATAATAATGATTTCAATGGAGAAAAAAAATACTGGCGACAGCTATTAATGGAGTTGTGGCCATCCCAGCACGAACAAGTCTTGCACAATTAATACTCCTTCCCTTGAATCCAGGAGGCACTTCCACCACCCAAACCTACCGCAGGGGACTGCCTCCTTGGGCTGCTCTGATGTAAATTTGGTTCAACCCGTTTCTCACAAAAGACCCACAATTTCCTTACTTATTGAAGGAAAGGAATTCCAAGGAATTCTAGATACTGGAGCTGATGACACAATTATTTCTCAAAAATATTGGCCATCAGCTTGGACCCTCACCTCATCCTTGACTGACCTTAAAGGGATAGGACAGTCAAAAAATCCTCTGGTCAGCTCTACGGCTCTTAGCTGGACTTATAAAGAGGGTAATAAGGGAATTGTCACTCTTTTCGTTGTTCCTGACCTCCCTGTTAACCTATGGGCCCAAGATATTTTGAGTCAAATGGAAGTTATTCATGCCAGTCCCAATTCCATGGTAACTCATCAAATGCTTCATATAAATTTTGTCCCTGGTACAGGCCTTGGGAGACTGAGACAAGGACTGGTTGAGCCAATAAAACCCATACAAAAAACAAATACATATGGACTTGGGTATTCGGATTTTTAGTGTCGGTCTCTGACTCTCCTGTACCCCATGGAGATAAAATTAATTGGGAAACTCAGACTCTTGTGTGGGTGAATCAATGGCCACTTACCCAAGAAAATATGGAGGCTGCCTCCATGTTAGTGCAGGAACAGCTGGCAGCCGGCCATGTAGAGCCCTCAACCTCAACATCGAATACTCCAATTTTTGTTATCAAGTAAAAATCAGGCAAGTGGTGCGTTTTACAATATTTGTTTGCCATTAATAAAGCTATGTGCCCAATAAGAGCACTACAGCCAGGCATTCCCACACCAGTGGCTATTCCCAAAAACTATTGTAAAATGATTATTGAGTTAAAAGATTGTTTTTTTACCATTCCTTTACATCCTGCGGATAGACCCTATTTTGCCTTTAGTCTCCCTCGCATTAATTTTCAGGGCTCTATGCAGAGATTTCAATGGAAGGTTCTTCCCCAAGGTATGGCCAACAGCCCTAGTCTTTGCCAAAAATACGTTGCTCAAGCAGTAGACCCTGTGAGAGAGCTATGGCCACAAATTTATATTTTACATTATATGGATGATTTGTTAATTGCTGCACCTAATAACCATGACCTTAATAATTGTTACTTGGACATTTACAAAATCCTCACTTCCTTGGGACAACAGATAGCTCCTAATAAGGTTAAAACACAGGACTGTTATACCTATTTGGGCCTTAAACTTCAAGATAATCAGATCCAAATTCCTAAGATACCACTATGGGTGGACCATCTTCACAACCTTAATGATTTTAAAAAATTCCTGGGGAATATTCAATGGCTAAAAACATATTTAAAATTACCACCTTGTGTACTTTTGTCCCTTAATGATATTTTGAGAGGTGATTCCCACCCCTCCTCCCCTCAAAAACTTACTCCCGAGGCATGACAGGCATTAAACCAAGTCACAGAAGCCATTGCCAAACAGTTTTTTACAGAACATTCTTATAACCTTCCTCTGGTTCTGGTTATTTTACACACTCCTCATACACCCACAGGAATATTTTGGCAACGAAATACACATTTTAGAAATAAAGGCTGCATTTGCTTTGGGTCCATTTACCCACCACATTCTCCAAGGTTATTACTGTTTTTCTTGCTCAGGTAGCTTCTATTATTTTTAAAAGTCGTTTGCTATCTCGACAACATTTTGGCAAAGACCATGATAATATTTTAATTTCATATACTAAAGACGAAATCCAATTTTTACTACAGACGGAGGATGAATGGCGTATTGCCTTATCAGGCTTTTTGGGAACAATTGATAACCACCTACCCAATGACCCCCTTTTACATTTTGTCCAGTTACATCCATTTATTTTTGCCAAAATTACTCAAAAGGCTCCCATTCCTCAAGCCCTTACTGTCTTTACAGACAGTTCCAGTAATGGCCGAGCAGTCTTTGTTGTCAATAACCAGCCTAACACCTTTGATACTGTCTATCATTCAGCACAGTTTGTGGAATTGTTTGCAATAACACAAGTTTTTAAAACATTTTTTGATAATCCTGTTAATATTTATACATACAGTGCCTACATTGCTCATTCTGTGCGCCTGCTTGAGATTTCACCCACCATTAAGGCTTCTTCCAATGTCGCCCATCGGTTTCACCAGCTTCAGCAGCTAATTCAGGCCAGACAACACCCATTTTTCTTAGGACACAGCAGGGCACACTCTGATCTTCCCAGCCCTCTAACACAAGGTAATGCCAAAGCTGATGCAGCAACTCGTTTCATCTTTCCAATTTTTGTTGGCTGCACTCAAAAGGCCACGGAGTTACACAATCTTCACCATCTAAATTCCCAGAACCTTCGATAACTATGTAAAATTACCAGGCAACAGGCACGAGAAATAGTAAAAGCATGCCCTGGTTGCCCTGTCTCCCTCCCCATTCAACACTTGGGAGTTAACCCCCGAAGATTACTGTCCAATCAGTTTTGGCAAATGGATGTTACTCATTTTTCTGAATTTGGAAAAACCAAATATGTACACGTTTCTGTAGATACCTTCAGTGGCCTTATTTTCACATCACCACATTCTGGAGAGGCTATCAAAGATGTCCTTTCTCATCTTGTTTCAGCGTTTTCTGTAATGGGTAAACCAATACATATTAAAAAAAGATAATTGTCCTGCATATACCAGTGCCAAGTTTAAACAGTTTTGTGCTACCTCGCAAATTTGGCATACTACTGGAATTCCATACAAGCCTCAGGCATTGTGGAACGTGCCCACCTTACCTAAAGACTTGGCTAACCCGCATTAATGCTTCTGCACTTGTATTTACCACTTCCAGGCATCGCCTTAATCATGCATTATTTGCCCTTATTTTTCTTTCCCTAGACAATGAAGGCCATTCGGCTGCAGACTGACACAGGCAATCCTCATCCAATTCTGTTCGCCCACCTGTTATGTGGCACAATCCCCTTACAAATAGATGGAAACGCCCAGGTCCTGTCCTCATCTGTGGACGAGGCTCAGCTTGTGTTTTGGACGAAGAGCAAGCAGCCCCAAGATGGTTACCAGAACGCCTGGTTAAACAGGTTAATGGCTTACCTCAACACGGGGATGGAGGCCCTCCCCCTGAGGACAAGTTTTCCTCTTTTTCAGATGCAGCCAACAATCTGTGTGAGGATCCTACTTAAGGCACTTCTGCTGAACAGGATTGTACACGGAGGCTTTGGCCCTCCACCTTCCAACATCATGGAGTACCTTTTTGGCCCTCCCTGTGAACGCAAGGGAGGATCTTGGACTCAGGCTCCCACTAGTTTGACCCAGACTGCTGACTGCTTGACTAAGGTGGCTTACCTCCGGGCCGAGGTTGACCATAAACTCAGAGGAGTTCATCAGCCTAAATTGGTATGTGTTAACAAGCCAAAGGTTATTCCCCCTAGTACAAGTAAAGCTCTCCAAAATTGTTCTGCAACTTGAACGCATACCCAAGCGATGCATGCCACTTGTTATGCGTCGGCCTCAATTTGTGTTAACAAGCAGGGAGAACAATTTTTTGAAGCCTCCCTAACTAAAACTCATGCAGCAGGAGGGACCACTATTCATTATACCCCCGTTCTTTTTGACCGGGGAGGAGAAGGCAAATACACCAAGCTACAGTCAGCTGGGTGCCAAGGCCCTGTTGGTAAACCCTCCTGCTGCCCCATTAAGGCACCTACAGGGGTCACTGATGGTGGAGGATTCCCTTATGCTGTCAAGCATCCTCAGATAATCAAACTTTTGAAACCCCAAATCCCTGAGCTCACATATCATCCCTTAATATAGCCAAAATGCCAGCTCCCAGGTTTAGATAACAATACATTAGATATTTTGGAAACTACCTTCTCCTTGCTTAATAATTCCAACCCCACCTTTGCTGGTGATTGCTGGCTCTCCATGACAACAGGGGCAATCATGCCTATGGCAGTTCCTATTAATTCTATCATAGACGATGATAATACATGCCAACCCAGATTTCATTTAAAAGTACAGTCTATAGGCACTTTTACAATATGTCTTTTAGGCGCGATGCAAAATAATACCTATGATATTGATGTTGGAGTTACTTCCTTTGGAAATTGCTCAACAGTACAAAACTATTCCTCATCCACCTCATCTCTTTGTCCCTCCAATGGCACAGTTTTTATGTGTGGAGGAAACTCGGCCTTCCCGAGGCTTCCATCGAATTGGACCGTTGGCTGTGTTCTTGCCTTATTACTCCCTGATAAAACTATTGTCCCAGGAGACGAAACTCTATGCATTCCTAGTCTAGACACCTCAGTCAAAAGACACAGGCGGGCAATACAGGCCTTACCACTCGTTGCCAGCCTTGGAATAACAGCTACTGTGGCCACAGGTACAGCTGGCTTAGGCATGGCTATACACTCTTAGCGTCGCCTGTCTCAACAACTTATAAATGATGTAAAAACTCTATCAGGAACCATTAAAGATTTGCAGGACCTAGTAGACTCCCTGGCAGAAGTGTTCCTTCAAAACAGAGAAGGCTTAGATTTACTGACAGCTAACCAGGGAGGTATTTGCTTGGCCTTAGGGGAACGATGCTGCTTTAATGCCAATAAATCAGCCATAGTACGCACTAAAATTAAGAAGCTTCAAGAAGATCTAGAAAAGAGATGAAGGGAACTTTTTGAAAATCCCCTCGGGACTGGGTTTAATGGATTTCTACCCTACCTTCTTCCCCTATTAGGCCCTTTGTTGGGTTTACTTTTAATGGTGTCCATAGGACCCTGCATTATAAACAGGCTTGTACAATTTATTATAGAACAGATTAATATTTTGGCCTCTAAGCCCATACAGGTCCACTATCATCGCCTGGAGATGGAAGACCATGCTGCCAACATTTAAAAGGATGTTCTACCCTTCTCACAGGCTTATTTCTTAAGTTTACATCCCCACAGATCTCTCTTTCTTACATTAAACTATAAGTAACAGCTCTGACCAACCATCTTCTGCCATTGCCATAAGGGTTCGTCCTCCATGGGCCCCTCCACTTGGGGGAGGATGCACCCATGGAGTGAGGACGTTAGGCCATAATAACGGAGGGTGCAGGATGGACTGCAGGAGGATGTATCCACGGATCCCAAAACAGAAGACCTCTTAGTGACACGCTCTGGTGCATGGTGGTCAGCCTGCTTCCCCCTCAAAGCCGTCTCCTCCCAAAACATGCCAAGGGCACCACGAAATCTCCTAGTAAACATGCTCTCTCGAATCAGGAGATATTCTAAGGCCTGCTAGAGAAACAGAGCCTCTATCACCCTCTAAAACATTGGCCGGTAAGTTATGGTCAAATATTTTATATAAGAAAGAGAGGTCAGGGGCTAGAAGGAAGTTCTCCTTCAAAGAATAGCCTGACACTGAAAAGAAACAGCCCCCTGGGAGATATCCTGCCTGGGAGACATCCCGCAGCCGTCTATCTCCCTGAGACATCCTGCGGCCATCTGTCTTCCTGCAACATCCTGAGGTTATCAAACTTTCTGAAGACATCCAGCAACTGCCGATAAGAGAGCTTTCCCATCCACAACATATAAATTCCCATGTGAGAACAATAAAAGTTTGCAGCATGATCAGAACTCCAGTCTTGCTGTAATCTCTCGTGTCTCTTGTCCCTTCATTCCTCCCCAACTAGGTTCCTTGCCCACATTGATGTGTGCGGCCGGCCGGGACAACTGACACTAACCCATACCCTACTACACTCTGACTACTAATCCTAATATGATGGAGAAAAATAACCCAAACAGAATAGAAATACAAGCAGTTAAGAGGAGGCATGGTGTATATTTGGACTTGCCTTTTGCATGATATAGGGTAGGTGTTATAAATCTAGTTAATTTTTAATTGAAATCGTTCTCCATGTGTTTTTAAAGTTAACAAATATGTGAATTCCTGTCTCCATTTCTCTGTAGCCTATTCAACACATGTATTTTTATCTGCACATATAGAATCCTACTTGGAATCACACGTACATTCTTGTGAGGAGGCTGACTTGGCAGATACAAATTGTGAGAAGAGATCACTCCCCATAAACGCTGTTGGAACTCAAAATTCAATCTATGGGTGAGCTTCCTAGTAGAACAACATTTTACATAAATCCATGTTCAGTAACATAAATATTTTTGCATCTATGGATGATATATATTTCATGATGAATTTTGTTTGGCATATATATTGCTACTTTTTATTGTCTGTGTGTGTGTTTTGTATATATATACACTCTTCAGATTTTTCAAAATATGAAATATATGTGTCTTATATACACTCCCTAAATTCATTTATGTTCATGTATGTGGATTTATAATCAACTTTTCACAAGATTATTCTCAGAAATATTCATCCACCTGAAATACATATTTGTTTTCTAGTACTGAAAACTAACTTAAGTAAATGGTGCATACAAACCTAATATTTCTACAGTGACTGACACAGTTTAACATCAATGCAAGTAGAAATCTATCGGACATGATGTGTATTTTGAAGTTCATTTTGTTCAACACTGGTACATTACAATTTCTTCAGTTTATTCACATCATAGGATATATATTTCATCCACGAGTTCACAAATTTATACGCATTTGATTCATTTTCAATCATTTCCTGCTTCAGAACACATGTATTACTCCTAGTTTCCTGAATGGTCTTTTCATGACACTTATTTCCAAACACATTCATTTTGGTTTTCATAATCATTTTGAAGCAAAACTCACACATTCTTCATGATATACCATAACCCTAATTTTACCATTATATCTGTAACTGATTGGAATGAATGATTGTATATCAATATAAGATTCCCTGTATATTTTCTGATATCAATTCAATCCATTATTTAAAGTTTGAACCACTTTTATTATTTATTCACAGTATGGTCTATTCATGCATTATTTCTATATTTATAGACACAGGGTACATCTATTTATATCCCCAATACTAATTTATTCATCTTCAAAATGTAGCTCCCAGAAATGTTGTCAGAAATACTCATGTCACCTGATCTACATATACATTTTATCACAGTAATATTCTGGACACATTATGAAAATGTCACACTTAGATTGTACCAAAGCCTAAGTGAAAGTGAGCATGCGTTACTAAAAACATCCATGTCCAGGTTGCCTAATGCTCTCTAATGTCAATACTATTGGTGAATACATATTTGTTTCTTCCTAAGATTATATATTCAACCTCAATCCTGTTGAAAATGTCTAATCCTACCACACAATTTATACTTTGCCTGATTTCCTAATGTCTCTATTGATTTCTGCTTCCCTACATATTATCCCAGTTCATTATTGTGACTGACTCTTCACATGTGCTGACATTTACATTCACTGTCTACCCGAAAGCCTATTGCTAAAGAACTTTTGGTCCCACTCTTATACTCACTCTTCTTTCTAAACCTACCGACTTTCGTCTTAATCGTACCGACTATCACTTTTTGACTGGATGTTCTCTTTGACATTCAATCATCCAAGGTACAAGGCAATTGTATATCGATTCATCTGAGACATCTGTGCAGAATATAATTAAAAGCTAAGTATCCCACTCAAAGGCCTAATGCCTTTCTGGGCTTCAAATCTTACCTGGATTTCTGTTTTCAAACTTATATTTCCCCTGTATATTCTTGAAAATATTGCAGGTTCCCAATACCATTAATCATCTTGCACAATGATTCCGAACCCAAATAGAACCTGTTATTAACCGTAACCATACACTCTTTTCTCAATCTCACTTTACAGAAGAGCAGGTACAGAGTTTGTCTTACAATACAGGAATGTAGGGGATCTTCCACCTGCTGAGAACCTAAAATGTCCATGCAGAAATGATCCCTGGATAAGATGTAGGCAGCTATTGAGGAACTAAGAGAGCAAAAGTCATCTTCCAATGCAAAAACCCTGGTCAGAATGAAGGGATGTGTCTGAATCAGCCTCTCTCTTCTTAATGTAGAGAAGATGGACCAAACCAGGCCTGTGTGGAGAGCTGTTCCTGGGTGCCTATGGTTTACATACCATTCTAACTTGTGAAAGTGTCACAGGAAGTAGGGGCAGCCTCCATCTCATGGGACACTTGGAAGCAACTGAAGCAATTGTTAGGACAAAGTGGTTGTCACGGCAGTGACCTCACTCAGTTCCTGAAAGAATTGACCTACTTAACTTCCTTGTTGATGGAACTCTCTGAACTTGGTATCCAGGAAGCCAGGCACCCAGAGCCAGTCCCAGTCCCCGTCCCAGTGGGCTCAATTGTTTGTATTTACCATGGACATAGTCAGTCTTTCTTGGTACCTACTGATGTGAGGATGGTCAAATGACAGAATAGCTATGAAGAGGGTCCTTTCCTGGGAAAGTAGGTAGTTGCTCACCACTGGCTGCTGGCAACTTCACTGAGTTGAAAAAGGAGACAAGATCTGAGACCGTACAGGCCATTTCAGGGGAACGAAGTATGGCTCACCAGTCAGAGGACACTACATATAGTCAGAGACCTACTTGGGGGAAGGAGGTGCCTTTTTGAGTGTGGGTGTGAGTATGTGGTTTTGTCTCATGTTCTGAGAATAGGTAGGAAAGTCGGTTTGTTTGTTTTGGGGTAGACTGTTTCTTGTATGTCGTTTGGCAAGGCGAGTGTTTCTATGTCTGTGTATCTTACTGTGTCAGTGGTTGTAGACAATAGAAAAGAGAATGCATCAATGGATGTGTTGTGTCTAGTAGACAGCTCCCAGCATTCATCCTGCCCAATGTATGAATAGAGAGTGGGCAGCCTTATTGATGTGCAACACCTATTATATTCCTAAGTTTCAGTTTTCTTCCTGAATTCTCTCAACTCTCCAGAATAGGCTCATGGTTTTGTGTCCAAGATATGTACCACCTCCAAGCTCTGTGAAATGGCCATGTACTGAATAGCTGAAGGAAATGTGATCATCTCAGAAAACTCAAATATCAGTGTGAATAGAAAAGTCTCAGTGGAGAAACCCTGCTTTGGGCCTTTTACTTACCTATTTTTCTGTTGCCCTGAATGTCAGAAAGGTCTTTGCCTCAGGTCACACTTTGTGAAGCCTGAAGAAAATAGTTTTCAAATGGAAATGAATGGGCATCACCTGTGGCTCTTTCCTTAATTGCTTTGGAAATGGATGTGTCTGAATCAGTATCTTGGCCCTGTGTCAGGTTGTGGCTTAGATTCTCAAAACCAGATGAATCTAAAAAAGATGCCATGTGTGCATCCAAAACCAAAATGGCAAAAAGTTCAGTTATGGTGGATGAAGCTTCTTGCCTTTCTCTATTAGTTTCCTGACATCCATCAAGTGAGAATAGGAATCCTTTGGGTAAAATTAGTACTTCAAAGCCCTGCAGAGGTGCTTGGGTTTCCTCATGACTCCAAATCACATAAAGAATCTATACCTGACTGTCAGTAGGCCTCAAATTGGAGAATCAGAGCAGTATTAAGAGCAGGCCTATTTGATCACTCCTGGTTCACAGGAAAGGTGTCCCGGCCACAATGACTTTAGGCAAATGAGGGGCAAGAGAACGTATTTTGGACACTGTCTTTGGATGTGCCCCTCATGGAAACCTCCAGCCAGAGGTTATGATTAGTATCTATATGGAAGAATATGAGGGCTATGTGGAAGTGTTTTGGTTTTAATTGTGGTCATTAGTGTGGTGGTTGGAAAAGATGACTGGGTCCATCGGGGTTTAAACTCTGATGTGATTCCCCTTTGAGACTGTGTTGTGGAACTGACCTCAGAGAAGAATTGCCATGATTTGTGTTGGCATTTTTGGAGGCCACGCATGAGAGTCGCCCTTGGAAACTGAGATCTAGACCAAGGGCGGCTTTCCACAGAGCACAGGGAATCTCAGCCATGATACCATATGATTTTATTCTGAAAGCCTTGGAATCCATAGTTGAGAGTCAAAACACACATGGACCTCACATTGTAGACCTCTATGTGCCTGGCTTCATGTAACCTTTTGCCCACTCTTTGGGAAGCCTTGCCTGTGAAATTTCTCCAGAGCTTTCATTGAAATGATCTTCCTCAACCTTTAATGGTTCCTGAATGAATGGAAACCCACAGTGCCTCCAACTTCATCCTTGAAAAATGGCTACATAAATACCATGACATTCTTGAAATTCCCTTGACCAGGTGGCACTGGAGAACCTTCGATGTCCTGTTGCTAATTCGAGTGTACAAGACAGTGCCTTGATTGACTGGGTTTCATGATAATGGTGTAGAACAGAGATGTCAGTACGTTGGAGCCTCCTGATTAGTGGTCATAGAACAGTGTTGTGCATGTGTGTGATAAAACATCTGCGGTGGGGCCATGTGGATCTGCCATTTACTTCCAAATGGGTTGCGACTGACATGGTGCAGCCAGCAGAACCTTGTATGTAAAGGCATCTTGTTATATGGAGAAATTTCAGGGCAATGTTCAGAATCAGGTTGCTATGGTCAAGGGGGCAACCTATGTGTGATAGAAGCCTATTTGGTGCATTCTCCTGCAGACCCTGACACACGACACATGACAGAACTCCCTCCAGCACTGTGTCCCAGTTGAACTTTTTGTTTTTCGAGAAGCAAATACCAAACTCCCAATGCAGCAGCAAGAAACACCATAAAAAGTGGAGGATGACCAAATAGCTTCACAGTCCACACGGAGAGACACTTAACCCCCAGTGGCCACAGATATCTATAAAGAGAGAATTCAGCACTGCTGCCTAATGTTCATTGGAATATAAGAGACCATGTCCTCCAGGTCACATATATGCAGACCCAGCTTTGATGGTCTCACTACAAAGGAAGATAAAGCTCCTGACAACAACATATATTTCAAGTGCCCAACCTCAGAGGAAGTTTCTCAAGAAGTCTTTAGGCCAACAGAGCTCCATGATTGTGGAGTTTTATCCTGCCCCTTACTTTTGGAAACTCCTCTTGCACCTCCAAAGTTGTGAACTCCTGAGCAATTTCCATTCCAGATATGTATTCACAAATTTTATAACTCTTCTCCTCTAATTGTGTCTTAATTGGGGCGAAGGTAATGTCAAGTAATTGTTCTGGATGAGAGTGGGTGGATTTTTGTGTAGCACATATTTGCATACACATTGGATTCATTTTCCAATTTTCCATTTGAAATACTGAAACACTGACACTACCCCATACCCTACTAAACTCTGTCTACTAATCCTAATATGATGGAGAAAAATAACCCAAACAGAATTGAAATACAAGCAGTAAAGAAAAGGCACAGTGTATAGTTGGACTTGCCTTTTGCATTATATAGAGTAGGAGTTATAAATCTACTCATTTTTTTGTTGAAATAGTTCTCAATGTGTTTTTAAAGTTAACAAATATATGAATTCCTGTCTCCCTTTCGCTCTAGCGTATTCAGCACATGTATTTTTATAAGCACATGTATAATCCTACCTGGTACCACATGTACACTATTGTGTGGTACCTGAATAGGCAGATACAAATTGTGAGAAGAGATCACTCCTCCTAAACGCTGTTGGAACTGAACATTCACCCTATGGGTGAGCTTCCTAGCTGAACAACATTATATATAAATCCATGTTCAGTAAAATAAATATTTTTGATCTGTGGATAATATATATTTCATGGTGAATTTCAATTGGCATATAGTGCTAATTTTTAATATCTGTGTGTGTGTATATATATATATATATATATATATATATATATATATATATACTCTCCAGATTTTTCAAAATATGAAATATATGTGTCTTATTATACATTTCCTAAATTCATTCATATTCATGTATGTAGATTTATAATAATCTTTTCACAAGATTATTTTCAGAAATATTCATCCACCTGGAATACCTATTTGTTTCCAACACTGAAAACTAACTTAAGTGAATGGTGTATACAAATCCTAATATTTCTACAGTAACTGACTCAGTTTAACATCAATGCAAGTAGACTCCAATGGGAAATGATGTGTATTTGGAAGTTCATTTTTTTCAACACTTGTACATTACTATTTCTTTAGTTCATGCACATCATTGGATATATATTTCATCCATAAGTTTGCAATTTTATTGGCATTTGTTTCACTTTCAATCACTTTCTACTTCAGAACACATATATTTCTCCATGTTTCTTGACTGGTCTTTTCATGAGAATTCTTTCCAAACACATTATTTTTGATTTTCATAATTACTTTTGAAGGAAATCTCACACACCCTAGATAATGAACCATAACCATAATATTACCATTAGATGTATAACTGGTTGGAATGAATGATTGTATATCAATAAATGATTTCTTATATATTTTCAGATATCAATTCAATACATTATTTAAAGTGGAACCTGTTATATTATTTAAACACAGTATTGTCTATTCATGCATTATCTCTATATCCATAGACACAGGGTACACGTCTTTATAACCCCAATACTAATAATTAGGTCTTGAAAATATTCCTCCCAGAAATGGTGGAAGAAATACTCATGTCACCTGACCTACATATACATTTTATCACAGTAATATTCTGGACACAAAAAGCAAAGTTCACACTAATGATTGTACCAATGGAATGGTCGAGTGAGCATTTTAGGAAGAGACCACCAAGAGACTGTCTCATGCAACAGCAAAGTGTGTATTGGGGGTCCAGCATGCTGCACCTCAGAGCTCACTTGAATTTAGCAGAGAGCCCTGAGAATAGCTTAAGCAGAGCTTATGTACTTTCTTTGGAGAAGGCAGGGTGTGAAGTTTATTGATGGGTCAGGGTGAGTGGGCGGTTTGCTTGCAAATGTGTGAGGGAGTACATTCTGCAGTTTGGCAGTTGGGGACAACACATTCTGGGAACAAGATTAGCAAACAGTTCTCAAGATTTCAACAGTGTTTTGTTAAGCATACAGAAAAACAGGAAGTGACAAGTACCTATTTAATAAACCTTTCATTTCCCACTTTTTGTTCTGGTTACTTTTAATCAAAAAAGTGATCATTGGGGGGTGTCACATTTTATGTCTGCTAGTGAGTTATATTGTTGTCTGATTACCATAAGTTTAACTTGTCCAATTTGAGCTTGGAGAAAGGAAACTACACGGTTGAGCAAACAGGGCCCCACAGTTAGCAATAATATGAGGATTATTAATGGACTGGCCAAGGCAGATAAAAGCGTAGTTAACCCAAGGGACTGTGTGAACCAAGACTCAAACCACGCTTTTTGGGCCTCTGTCTCTCGTTGACGCTCTTCAAGGCGTTTTCTTAATTTACTCATAGATTCTTTTACAACTCCAGTATTGTCAGCATAAAAAAAGAATTCTTCCCTCATTGCAGCACAAAGGCCCCCTCTCTCATGAAGAGGAGGTCCAACCGTCGCCTATTCTGTGAAACTACTTCGGAGAGAGAGGTTAAAGGTTCCTGTAAAGCTGGGATTGAGGTTTTTAATATCTTTAAGCTTTGGTCTATTGCTGCTTCTCATTGACTCATTTGTTGTGTCTTATGGACTAGGTCAGTGGTTCCTGTGCCCACACCTGCAGCAACTCTTATTCCAAATAGGATGACAAAAGTGAGGGATACAGGTTCCCAGCGGAACCGGGTTTTATGCCCCCCCCTATTTGAACTTTAAATGAACCTGTGTCATGATAGAGCACTCTGGGAAACATCTGCACCATTACATAACTAATCACATCTATTGACCATTTTATGAACACATAAACAATAATTAAGTATATAGAATTATACTGTTGAAGGAACAGACAAGGAAAGGCACCTAAGATAGCACCGAAGCTAGGGAAGCAGTCCTATTTGTTTGCAAAAGGATGTAGAGAGCATTGCTTCTGTTGTAATCAATTAATCCTCTGAACCCCAAGTTTAGGTTGTTTCAGAATTTTGTAGCCAACATGTAAGGGAATAGGCTCAGAATATCACAGTCTGCAGAAGTTCACAAAAAGCAGTTTTTGTTTCTGTTTTATTTCTTCTATTTTGGCAAGTTAACTTTTTAATGACACCTGGGAGGGGGAGAGCTTTCGTCTTCTCTTTTTTTTTTCTCCCTGCCAGCTGTTAAAATGGAGCCCAGTTGGTAACTTCTTTATCTTAGAATTGCAGCAATCTCTGTGAAGCTCCAGCTCAAGGCCAGAGGCCTTGTTCACATATTTTGTGAAAAACTAGTAAGGGGTGTCTAGCTTAGGAGTGCTAATTTTTCCAGCCAGTGGCAACTAGAACAGGGCAACAAGAAAAGAGGAAGTTTATCTACATTGAACTCTTTCATAGGGATTATTTTGCTGAAAGTCCTAAAGTCAGTCATGGTGAAGACTTCTGGAGAAGGTCACTTAAGAATTTTCTGTGGTCTTGGTACAGAGGGGGAAGAGTGGAAGGCAGGGGGTGAGAGCAGCTCCATGGATCTGAGAATCAGGAAGGAGAGATTAAAAGACTATTGGGAAAAGGGTTTGGGATTTTGCTAGCAAAAAAACTTGAGCAGTAGAGCAAGTAGAGCAGAGGGGAAGATGGGAGTGAGTATCTCAAAAAGCCTGTGAGGGATTTAAAATTCTTAGTAACCTGTATTCAGTGTTGACAATGCAACTTTAAAGGTAATTTTTATTACATCTTGGATAGGGGTCTGAGGGCTCTTCTCAGCTGGTTTGAGCTTTGGGTTAGCAGGTAAGAGGACCTGTTGGGACCCATTGTGGGCACTGACAGAAGAATAGAGGAGTGTCTGGGTTTAGGGGTACCTAAGTACCTGCTACCTCAGCAAGGGGGCAGTGGTCTGAGAAAGGGTAGAGGTTTGGGTTTTTGATCTAGTAATTGGAGGGGAGAAATCAAATTCCTGAGGTGAAAGTGACAGCAGAGAGTCTGGAGCAGAAATCTGAGGGTGAGGATCTATTAGAGAAGCATAGTTCAGGATGTGAGCAAAGGAGGAAAAAGGCCTGCACATAGGGGAATTTCCTTCAACCCTTTTGAGCACTTGCCGAAGTTAAAAAGTCCATGCAGAATTTGAGGATCTAGAGACCCCTCTGGGGGACATGGATTTTGGTTGTCTAATTGGTAATATGGCCAATGCTGTGTACTGAATTTGATGAGGAGTTTGGGTTCCAGCAGGCAGCCCCTGTATGCTCAGATCGCCATGACTTACAGAAGAAGTCGGCTTCTCCCCACACAGCCATGGCTGTTTGTGGATTTGATAGTCCGCCGGGCAAACATAGTAATCTAGGCTAGCCAAACTGCATCTGGCTCACGTGTCCCTACATCCATAATGTTGGTTTCCATTACCTATGGTACAAAAGTGATTTAATGGAATTTTAGTGGAATCCTGTTCATCAGGGCTACCCAATATGAAAGACCTATAGGTAGCTGACAAATGTCTGGGTGGAGGAATGGCCACCAGGTCCCTCAGTGGGCTGTATTCGAGGCAGACCATACTTGTTGTCTAGTAGGATTTTTGATCAGCCATCGCTGCTGAACGGGTTGATGATGCTTAGGAATACTGGTGGCCAAGGGGAGAGTCTATAGCCTTATCCACATGGCGAACACACAGTTTGAAAGGGTTACCAGTCTTTTCCAGCTTCCAGCCAGAGTGGGGACATGGCACAGGCTTGAGATGAGAGGCATTGATCCAGGAAGTGATTCCATCTACCTTTACCACTGTAGGTGTTATAAGTAGCACCTGGTATGGTCCTTTACACCGGGGTTTCAGGAATGACACCTGATGTCGTCTTTAGTAGATGAGGTCTCTTACTTGATATTGATGTGGAGTCCCATCATACCCTGGTTGGTAGGAAGGGGCCAGATGTTTCAACAAGTACCGCTAAGTTCTTTCAAGAGCTTTAAGTCTGTCAGGCAAGGGGGTGTGGAAGGGATCGTTAGGTCTTAGAGTTGGGGTTAGGTCCCTTACTGGAGCAGGGGCACCATAGAGAATTTCATAGGGGGTGAGGTTAGACAAAGAAACAGAGGGAGTATTTCTTGCATGAAACAGTGCAGAAGGCAGGAGCATAGTCCAATCTTTTATGCCAGTTTCTAAGCTTAATTTCGTTAAGGTCACTTTAATGGTTCTTTTTATTTTTTTACCTGTCCTGAGCTCTGGGGTCTATAAGCACAATGTAACTTCCAATAAACCCCTAGAATTCTGGCTAACCCCTGTCTTACCTGGGCCATGAACGCCGGCCCATTATCAGACCCATATTACCTTAGGCAGGCAGAATCTTGGAAAAATATCTTTCAGGATCTTTTTGACCACCATTTGGGCCGGTTTTTTTTTTTCTTTTCTTTTCTTTTCTTTCTTTTTTCTTTTCTTTTCTTTTCTTTTTTTTTTTTTTTTTTTTTGTTGGGGATGCTTCAATCCATCCTGAAAATGTATCTACAAAGACTAGGAGATATTTAAGTCCATACATTGCTGGCTTAATTTCAGTAAAGTCAACTTCCCAATTCCCAGAATTGTCCTGGTCTGGTTCCTCATAGGTGCTTTCCTGCAAGAAGCTTGGAAGTGTAAGCATTAACTAATTGACAGACCCGACAGGCTTTTGTTACCCATTCAGTTCTTCCCTTTCTCTTTGAATCGGTTAGTGGAAAACTCTGTTCTTGATCCTTCAGGAATGCCTGCAATTTCTTTGAACCAAGGTGAGTGAGTTGATATACATTTTAACTTAGTGTAGGGCTTTCTGAAATTGCAGGCTAAGCTCAGTGAAGTTGAGGGTTCAGTGTCAGAGTCTTTAGGTGTTATCAAAAGCTTCCTGGTTCTCAGGGGTTCATTGGAAATGGGCATCTCCCTTTAGCACCAGGTATAAAGGAGCAGCTAATGATGCAAACCCAGGTATCCATAACCTGCAAAAGCCAGCAGTCCCAAGAAACTCTCTGAGTTGTCTGCTGTTAGATCTGTGTGGTATCTGCACAACAGTTTGTTTTCTTTGCTCAGTGAGCCATCCTTTACCGCCCCTAAGTGAATAGCCCAGGAAGATTACTTCATGCTGGCAAATTTGGGCCTTTTTGGCAGAAGCTCTACACGCCAGTTTAGCAAGCTCAGATAATAGTGCTTGGGTCCCAGATTCACAGTTTTCCTTAGTGTTGGCTGCCAGTAGCAGGCCATCCACATGTTGAAGCAGGGTGTATAGTTCTGAAGTTGTTGAGATCTCTGTGGAGAGCTTCATCAAAGAGAGTGGGGGAGTTTTTGAACCCCTGTTCGAGTCTAGTCCAAGTTAGTTGACCAGACGTTCCGGTTTCTGGGTCTACCCACTCGAAAACAAACAGCAACTGACTATCTTTATGCAGAGGCAAGCAAAATAAAGCATCTTTTAAGTACAGAACAGTATGCCATTTCTGCTCAGGGTTCAGAGTGCTAGGCAGATTGCACAGATTAGGTACCATGCGGTGAATGTCCTGCACTCTGTTGTTGATCTCTCGTAGGTCTTTAACAGGGTGATAGTCCCCGGTTCCTGGCATTTTTTAATGGTAGCAGGGGAGTGTTGCAGGCTGATTAACAGGGCCTTAGGACCCCTAAGATCAGATATTTCTGAATATGGGGCCTTATCCCATCTTTAGATTTTTGCCCAGAGTATATTTTTTGACATTGATTGGAGAGGCTGAGGTTTTTAACTCCACTGTTATTGGAGGTTTTTTAATGGGCAGGCCTAAGCCATCAGTTTTTGTCCAGGCATCTGGGTAATATGTTATCCAATTCTGGGGTAACGTGCCTGTTTGATCAGTCTTGTGTGGTGTGAAGAGTTGATATTCATCTTCTACTGACAGTTAAAGCTGTGACTATAGGAGTTTTTACTGAAGGATTTATAATTTTCACTTTGGGGCCTTCAGGGATAAAAGTTATTCTGGCCCGGAGTTTGGTGAGCAGATCTCGGCCCATTAATAGGGCCGGGCATCTTGGGATTACTAGGAAGGAGTGATGGATTTTTCCTTTCCCCAGGTCCATGATCCTCTTAGTTGTCTATGCCCGATATTTACTGCCATTAGCCCCTTGAAATAGAGACCTTTTATTTGATGGAGGGCCCAATGGGGCTTTAAGGGCTGAGTATACTGCCCCTGTATCCACTTCAAAGTGTACTGGGGTACCCTCCACTTCAAAAGTTACCCTGAGCTCGGGAAGAGGATCTGAGCCCCGACTTTCTTAGTCATCCTCCAGAGACAGAATGTCTGGCTGGTGTGGCTGTCTCATTCTCGGGCTCTTTTTGGCCCAGTGTCCTTTTTCTTTTGAGTAGGCATATTGATCTGAGGCCAGGGGTTTCTTTTGGCCTGTGCCCAGGTATCCCTTCCTGTATCCCTGTTTCTTAATTTCTGTCCTATTTTTTGTTGTTACCAGGACGTTAGTCAATGCATTAGTCTATCTTTTGCTTCTCGCATCCTCTCTTTGCTCCCTTTCTTTCTTCCTCCTTTGTTCCTTCTCTTCCTCAGTTTATCTCTTATAGTTTACTTTTTTAGGCTTCTCTGACTAAATCTCTCAAAGCCATATCTTGTAATCCATCTACGCATTTTAACTCTCTTTTAATATCCAGGGCAGCTTGCCCAATGAAGGCCATCATGACAGATGGCTTTTGATCCTCTGCCTGAGGATCGAAAGGAGTATATCTCCTATATGCCTCCATAAATCTCTCTAGAAACATAGAGGGAGATTTATCAGGCCCTTGAATAATCTCTCTAACCTTGGCCCAATTAGTTGGTCACCTTAGCGGCTGCTTGGAGACCCGCTATTAGAGCCCGGCAATAAGTGGACGGATGCTACCTACCTTCAAACGTGTTGGTGTCCCAGTTCGGTTGGTTCAATGGGAAGCCGGCTTTGATGATGTGGGAAGAGGTGTCGGTCACCCATCTTGTCCGAGGATTTTTTTTTTAGCTTCCAGAAGGTTTTTCTCTTGTTCCTCTGTCATGAAGAGAGTCTGTAGGAGTTGTTGGCAGTCATCCCAAGTAGGCAGGTGTGACAACGCCGGCAAGTTCTTTGAGTTCTTTTACCGGGGCCAGCTTTGTCCAGGGAAGGAGTGGCTTTGTGTGCTGCCGGGTAGTAATCTGGAGGGCGCTGGGCCGGCCTAGCTTCCTCCAATGGTGGAGAGGCTGAGTCAGCAGCAAGGGAATCACTTAGAGGGTGTTGGGTGTTGGGGGAAGAGGGTAGGGGATAAGGAGGGTGCGGAGAGTCTAGTTGAGTCTTGAGACTTAGGAAGAACAAAGGGTGGAGGAGGAGGAGCAGAGGGTTTGAGAGATAGAATCATGGGGGAAGGTGGAGGAGCGGGGGCAGGGAAAAGGAAAGGCTTCACAAATGGAGGAGGAGATTTGCAGAGGTCCTGCAAAGTTAAGATATATGGCTTTTGATCTGGATGGCTATGTGGCCCCAGTTGAAAGACAATATTTCTGACTTTTTGAATTAGTGGGGAGTAGAAAGTTTCTTTAGGGTCCATCCGACTCCAAAGGTGGGTCATTTTGAGGCACGGAGAGTCTGCCAGTTCCGGCGTTTTACTGAAACAGAAAGATTCTGAGCCCTTAAGTGGACTTTGGTCCACTGAACAAGAGTCAGGGACAGAGGCATTGAAGTGCTCTGTCCCATAATGAAAGATATACAAACAGTGAAAGCAATGACACACAACACAGACAAGACAAGACAATAAAGACAGGCAATGGACGTCCAATACTGAGACCAGGACTGATTAGCCAGCAAAACCTGATGTGCTGGCAAAACCGAATCCGAAACAAAAAAATCACTGAGTCGAGGATACAATTGTTCCTCTATTTTCCGAATCCTCTGGGGGCATCCCCCAGGAACGTGACCTGTGGCTCGGTGACACGTCTGTCAGCCAGCATCTGAGAGAGCTCACGCTCATCACCGATAGCCATTTTGCAAAGCCCTAACCTGAAACCTGAAACACGAAAGTGGTACCTTACTTATCCTGATAGGAGCTCGTTGGGAGTCTTTCGTACACCACTGATGGATCTTGCTGGGGGTTTCAGATGTGAAGTTCTGGCAAGCATTGGAGGAAGAGACCACCAAGAGACTGTCTCATGCAATAGTATAGGGTTAATAGGGAGTACAGCATGCTGGGGCTCAGACCTCACTTGGATAGAGCAGAGAGCCCTGAAAGAGCTTAAGCAGAGCTTATATTCTTTTCTTGGAGAGGACAGGGAGGGAAGTTTATTGATGGGTCCGGGCGACTGGTCGGTTTGTGAGCAAATGGGTGAGAGAGTACATTCTGCAGTTTGGCAGTTGGGGACAACACATTCTGGGAACAGGATTGGCAAACAGTTCTCAAGATTTCAACAGTGTTTTTTTAAGCATACAGAAAAATAGGAAGTGACAAGTACATATTTTATTCACCTTTCACCAAAGCCTAAAAGGAAAGTGAGCATGGATTACTAAAAACATCCATGTCCAGGTTGCCTAATGCTCTCAAATATCAATCGTATTGGTGACTACATATTTGTTTCTTCCTAAGATTTTCTATTCAACCTCAACCCTGTTCAAAATATCTAATTCTATCACTCACTTTATACTTTGGCTGAATTCCTAATGTCTCTATTGATTTCTGCTTTCCTACATATTTATCCCAGTTCATCATTGTGATTGACTCTTCACATCGGCTGACATATACATTCACTCTCTACCCGAAACCCTATTGCTAAAAATCTTTTGGTATCAATCCTATACTAACTCTTCCTTCTAAACCTACCAATTATCTTCCTAATCCTACTGACTATCGCTTTTGGACTGGATGTTCTCTTCGACATTCAATCATCCAAGATACAAGGTCCTATGACGCTGTATGTTGAATTATCTGAGACACCTGTGCAGAACGTAATTCAAAGCTAAGTATCCCAATCAAGGGCCAAATGCACTTCTGGGCTTCAAATTTTACCTAGATTTCTGTTTTCATACTTATATTTCACCTCTATATTCTTATTAACAAGGCAGGTTTCCAATACCATTATTCATCCTGCAGAATGATTACTAACATAAATCAAACATGTTATTAACCCTAACCATACACTGTTCACTCAATATAACTTTACAGAAGAGCAGGGACAGAGTTGGTCTTACAATACAGGAATGTAGGGAATCTTCCACCTGCTGGGAACCTCAAAAGTCCATGCAGAAATTATCCCTGGAGAAGATGTAGGCAGCTATGAAGGACCTAAGAGAGCAAAAGTCATCTTCCATGGCAAACAACCTGGGCAGGATGAAGGGTTGTGTCTGAATCAGCCTCTCTGATCTTAATGTAGAGAGGATGGAACAAACCAGGCCTGTGTGGAGAGCTATTGCCAGGTGAGTAGGGTGGATACACTATTTGAACTTGTGAAAGTGTCACAGGAAGTAGGGGCAGCCTCCATCTCATGGGACCTATGGAAGCAACTGTTAGGACAAAGTGGTTGCCAAGGCAGTGACCTCATTCAGTTCCTGGAGGAAGTGACCTACCTCACTTCCTTGGGAAAAAAACTCTCTGAACTTGGGGTCCAGTAAGCCAGGCACTCAGAGCCACTCTCAGTCCCAGTTCCAGTAGGCACACTTGTTTGTATTTACCAAGGACAGTGTCAGTCTTTCTTGGTACCTACTGATGTGAGGATGGCCAAATGCCAGCAGAGCTCTGAAGAGGGCCCTTTCCTCAGAAAGCAGGTAGTGGCTCACCACTGGCACCTGACAACGTCACAGAGTTGACCAAGGAGACAAGATCTGAGACAGGACAGGCCATTTCCGGAAAACATACTAAGACCCACCAGTCAGAGGATACTCCGGATAGTCACAGACCTACTTGGGGGAAGGACATGACTTTGTGGGTGTGGGTGGGAGTTTATGGTTTTGTCTCATGTTCTGAGAATAGGGAGGAAAGGCGGTTTGTTTGGTTTGGAGGGGACTGTTTCTAGTAAGTCGTTTGACAAGATGAGTGTTTCTATGTCTGTATGTCCCACTGTGTTCGTGGTTGTAGACATTAGAGAAGAGAATGCATCAATGGATGTGTCCTGTCTAGTAGAAAGCTTCACAGCATTCATCCTGCCCAATTAATGAATGGACTTTGGCTTGCCTTATGGATGGGTAACACCTACTATCTTCCTAAGTTCCTGTTTTCTTCCTGAATTTGGGCCACTCTCCAGAATAGGCTCATGGTTTTGTGTCCAATATATGTACCATCTCCAAGCTCTGTGATATGGCCATGTACTAGATAGCTTAAGGGATTGGGGGAATATCAGAAAACTCAGATATCAGTGTGACCAAAAAAGTCTAAGTGGAGAAACCCTGCTTTGGGCCATTTGCTTACCTATTGTTCTGTTGCCCTGAATGTCAGGAAGGTCTTTGCCTCAGGCCACCCCTTTGGGACGCCTGAAGAAAACAGTTTTCAAATGGAAATTAATGGGCATCACCTGTACCTCTTTGCTTAATTGCTTTGGAAAGGGATGTTTGTGAATCAGCCTCTTGGCCATGTGTGAGGCTGTGGCTTATATTCTCAGCACCTGATGGATCTAAAGAAAGATTCCATGTGTGCTTCCAAAACCAAAATGGCCCAAAAAGCAGTCTTTGTGGATGAAGTCTCTCGCCTTTCTCTATAAGGTTCCTGACATCCATCTAGTGAGAATAGGGAATCTTTGTGTCAAATGAGTTCTTCAAAACTCTGCAGTGGCAAGTCTTTAGGTGCTTGGGTTTTTTCATGACACCAATTCAGATAAAAAATCTAAACCCGACAGTCAGTAGGCCTCAAATTGGAGAAGCAGAGCAGTATTTACGTCAGGCCTATGGTCACTCCTGGTTCTCAGGAAGGGTGTCCAGGCAACCCTGACTTTAGGCAAATGAGGGGCTAGGAAGGTTATTTTGTACACTGTCTTGGGATGAGTCCCTCATGGAAAACTCCAGCCACAGGTTATGATGAGTGTCTATATGGAAAAAGATGAGGGCTTTGTGGGAGTGTTTTGGTTTTAATTGTGGGGATTTGTGTGGCGGTTGGAAGTGATGACTGGTTCTACCTGGGTTTGAACTCTGGTGTCATTCCTTTAGAGTCTGAGTTCTGGAACTGATCTCAGAGAAATATTGCCATGAATTGTGTTCGGATTTTAGGAGGCCACGCATGGGATTCGCCCTTGGAAACTGAGATCAAGGACCAGGTTTGTTTTCCACAGAGCCTGAGAATCTCAGCCAGGATATCACAAGATTTTTTTCTGAAAGATTAGGCATCCATAGTTGAGAGTCAAAACACCCATGGACGTCACATTGTAGACCTTAATGGGCCTGGATGCATATGAGCCTTTGGCCACTCTATGGGAAGACTTGCCTGTGAGAGTACTCCACAGCTTTCATTGAAATGACCTTCTTCACCATTTTATGGTTCCTGAATTAACTGAAACCCACAGTGCCTCCAACTTCATCCATGAAAAATTGCTAGTTAAATACCATGAAATTTTTGAAATTCCCTTAACCAGGTGGTACTGGAGAGCCTTTGGATGTCTTGTTGCTGATCATGAGTGTACCATAGAATGCCTAGATTGTCTGGGTTTCATGAAAATGGTGTAGAACAAAGATGCCAGTAAGTTGGAGCCTGCAGAGTAGTGGGCCTATTGCAGTGGTGGGCAGGTGTGTGATAATACATCTGTGGTGTGGCCATGAGGATTTGCCATTGCCTTCCAAATGGCTTGTGAGTGACATGGTGCAGCCAGCAGGCCCTTCTATGTAAAGGCATCTTTTTATATGGAGAGGTTTCAGGGCAAATTTCAGAGTCAGATTGCTATGGACAAGGGGGCAAGCTCTGTGGGATAGAAGCCTGGTTGGTGCATTCTCCTGCAGACTCTGACCCACCACAAGTGACAGAACTCCCTCCAGCACTGGGTCCCAGTTGAACTCATTGTATTTCATGAAGCAAATACCAAAATCGCAGTGCAGCAGCAAGAAACACCACTAAAAGTTTAGGATGACAAAATGTCTTCACAGTCCACACGGGGAGACACTTAGGACCCAGTGGCCACAGTTTACCTACAACGAGAAAATTCAGCACTGCTGCCTCATGTTCATTAGAATATAAGAAATCATGGCCTCCAGGTCACACAGATGCAGACCCAGCTTTGATGGTCCCACTAGAAAGGAAGCTAAAGGTCCTTACATCAACATATATTTCAAGTGCCCAACCTCAGAGGAAGTGTCTCAAGAAGTCTTTAGGCCGGCAGAGCTCCATGTTTTGTGAGTGTTTTCCTGTTAGATCTGGACAAAAGAGAAGACCACTGACACCAATAAAAATTAAATTAAATTAAGCTTATTATTTCCACTGGCCATCCTGCCTCTCCCTCCCAAAATGGCGGGAACAAGACAGCAACCCCAGCTTTCCTACAGCCCAGCTTCATGGACCAGAAATTTACACAAAATGGGCATTACATTTAACAGAACTCTGACAAGCATCACACTAATGGTAGTTTATATATATATATATATATATATATATATATATATATATATATATATATATATATATTTTTTTTTTTTTTTTTTTTTTTTTTGCTGTCCCTACATCAGAATTTATGAGGACCATTAGAGCCTCAGAGAGGGTTGTTGTCTGGCCAGGGAGGGCAAATATTTATGATATGTCACTAAAGTTTCAGAGAGGGCTGCTATCAGGTCGGAGAGCCAGACATGGCTCAGTTCAAACACTGGCAGGCATTCCAAGCAGGTTCAGAATTTTCAGTAATTTATGGTAAAGCCAAAATTATCTTTTCATGGCTTTTTGGCAAGATGGCTTCCAATTTTAATAAAAGATCAGGTTGGGTCTATCATTCCCCCCTTTTCTCTGTGTCCCTTTCAAATCTTTGATAGATTAGGGGTAGAGCACTGAGGAAATTTTAATCCCTCAGGTAAAAGTCTCCAAATTTTTAGAACTCACCCAAAACCAGTCTCCCTGATTTTACCTGACTTAATTAATTACTTATATTGATTGTCTATTTATATTTGGCTCCATTGTTGTAATAAGAGAGGCGTCACCCATTTTGGCTTCTTCTGAGCTGAGAGAGGATGACGTGAGTAGGCATGGTGTGAGAGACATGAGTTGCCTTTTAGAAGTAGTTGAGGGACATGAGTTGCCTTTTAGAAGTCAGTTCGGTTTGAAGTCTGGTTGGGGAAGAACAGGTTGTAAAGTCATCTGGGGATTGGTTATTACATGAGAGAAACAAAAACCATGAGTACTGAATAAATGTTGCAGCAGCTGGAACATGTCACTGTATAGAAGTTCCCTCTCCAGTCTTTAATATCCCCAGTTATAAAGACTGTCAATTTAATATTTAACTTTTAGTATTAGAGTTGTCCCTCCAAATAAGATATAGTTTAATAATTTAGTGTCATCTGATCTTGCAAAATCCTTTTACCAGTATGACCTCTGTGTCTAATAGAGAAACCTTTAATTTTGATACTCAGGACTGGATAATTGTACTAGCAAACACCAAGCTTACCTGTGTAGGTTAGGAATATATTTAGGCCTTAAACTGAAAATTTCTGACTCTGGCAGCTCTTCTTGATAGTCTCTTTTAATAAGTATCAGGCATTCCTGTCAGAGAATCCTTATTTGTAGCCTCCAGTCTTACTTATTTTGGGAGGCTAACATAAAGTGTGTACCTTAAAATATTATTATTATTATTATTATTATTATTATTATTATTATTATTATTATTATTCAAAATGTCCAGGAATGGCTGTATTTTGGTTTTCACTGTCTTTGCTAAGTGTTTAAGATGAAGCATTCAAACTGACTTTTGTTTCTATCTATTGTTAACAGTCAGGTGAGCTTTTATGGGAGTCATAAACTGGGTAAACTTGAGAGCACTTTCTCAGTTCTGCTAGAGCCATTTGCGCTAGGTGGGTCCAGGTCTTGTTTGACCATGTGGCTTCCCTCGGAAGCATCAGGGATTTCTTTCTTCTCTGATGACTCTTCTCTTCATAGCAAATGCACTGATTGGCTTTCTGTTCTCCAGTGGTCTCATTAATCTCCCTGATGGGGAGTTTTTATAGCCCAGAGTTGCAATACTCTTTAGAGAAGTCCCCTGTTCCCTGGATTCAGACTGACTCAGAGGGCAAGAGCCAAATATTGGTTTCCTTGGCCCTTTTCAATTAATTTTAATTTAAAATCCTAATCTTAAACATCTATCAAATAAATTTTAACAGCCTGATATTAAGAGCACCAGGCTTTAATGTCTATAACTTTATAATTATTTATCTTTTTATTAATTGGGATCTGTATTATTCTGTCTGTCTTGTAGGTGATAACTTACTCTCTGAAATTAACCCATGTTTTGTTCTTAAAGCAACACTTCTTTAAAACACTAACAGGGAATCTTTAGATCACATATAAGAAAATTACAAAATAAAATTTTTTAACAACAGTAAAAATACTTAGTTCGTTTAATAGCTACCCTGAATTTTTTGGCTGAGTCATACATTATATCCCCTGTTTGAGATCCTAGGAATCTTGACATTAAAAAAGAACTTTTAACATAACTTTAAAGAAATAAAATCTGACCTACTGCTTTTGTATTCATTCTCACATGAAATAAGATGGGACACACAGCCTTATCTCAGGTAAGGCAGGGCTCTTTATAAATCTTAAGTGTTTTAGTTCTAAAGCTGATCTTTATTTTTTAAATATTATTTTAAAAAGTTTACATAAATTGTTTGAGGTCACATGAACATTAGCTAACACCATATAAAATCACTTTAAAATATGAATTAAACAAATGCTGAAAGTTTTTAACCTTTACATAGATTAGGCTCTCATTAACATAAAGTACATTTAAATTGTTCCCCAATGTAAAAAGTAAGATTAAACTTTACATATCTTATTGATAACAGGTGAATAAATCCCCATAAAACTTCAGAACACCAGCTTGATATAATGCTCTTTTAAAATTTTTACCTTACAGACTTGCATACCTGTAAGATATGAGCACATTAGTAGCATCACAATTACATTGATGTTTCTACATTAACCAAGTTTAGCTTTTAAAGAAATGGCAGTACAGTGCTCTAAAATAACAGTTCTAATTTAATCAGTTGTTTAATTTCTATGGTTGCTTGCACAAGAAAAAATAAAACTTAATAAACACAATGTTATGGGTAAACTTATGTTTTAAGAAATTTTTGTCTCTTTAACACATGATTGATTTTTACAATCTTTTACAGAATTTAGTCAAACTTATACAGACGTTAGTAAGTCAATCAGATATCTAACAAAAGTACTCGTGAATGAGTATGCCATATCAAATTTACTTTACTTATTTATCAAAATATTAGACACATGTATTGAAGAGTGTAAACCATTTTTATGTTGAAGGAAAAGTCCTAGAACCAAGGCATATTAGACATTTTGTAGATATTAATATTTTATCAGATTTTTGAATACCTAGAAAAACTTGAAAGCTTAAATTTAAAGACATTTATTTTTATCTGTTTATCAAATTTAATTGAATTATTTAAATCACGTGAATTGAAGATCTTTAGATCCACTTTTTAAAATTTGTTTTTATGAGTGCTTTTTTTTAATGAGTGCTCCTTATATATATTAATTTGTATATCATATATAAAATATACGGACATATGTATATATAGACATACAACACATAACAAAATTGAGCACACATAATAATAGTAAAGGCCTTGTAGCTTTTCGCAGGTGAAATCTCCATTGCAATGTTTCAAAAAGTCCACAGTTGGTCAAAGATAGTACTGATCAGAAAAACATTAACCTAGGTCTGTATGATCAAAATCATGAGCTCAAAAAAAAATAAAGTATCTAAGGAAAAAAATAAGAGTCCTAGAAAAAATGACTGGTCAGTAATTAGTAAATACCATACAATTTACCTTTTTTTCTCTTAGGCCTCAGATCAGTCTCCTACTAAGCTTGCAGGCTTCTTTCATTTGCCTTTCAAAATAAGTCATGGCTGAGGTCTGGAAGGAGCAGGAAAAAACTGCTTTTCTGAGCAGACACCTCAGGCCTAAGGCATTTTAACCATAATTTTCAGGTTCGGATGTTGAAAATTATGGTACAAGTTTAAGATACAATTCACAAAATTTTATATCTTTACATCTTGTTTTGTCAACAGATATCATACTATGATTTACAATCCTTGTCCAGATTAATGCTCTCGAACACACAGTGATATTTTCACAGGCTACCCAATTCAAAATTGGTGAAAAATAAAGACTGAATGATTGGGAAGTTACTTGCCAATTTGGAAGTAGAGTTCTTTAGTTTTCCATCCTAAGTATTTAAGTTCTCTGGCATGAATTATCTGAAATCATAAACTAAACCATTACCTAAACCCGACTTTTAACTGCAAGATTTTGCAATGCTTCAAAAACCCATTCAAATACCAGATTGTTACAAGAAAACATCATCATTTAGACACACATTCAGCTAAGATCATTCCCAAGAAACAATTTATAATATCAACACATTATTGCACATGTCTTAAAGGGCCAGAAACAAAGACACAAGACAGACAGAAAGAAGGTCCAGACTATGGCTGTCAGACAGAATCCTTTAAACCTGAGCAGATAAGAAAAAAAATCTCCTACACCAGTGGCACCATAGATGTCCACAAGGGGGGGGCAGATGTTTTAACAGAGGGGCAACCTGAAATGTACAATTAAGGGTCTCCATGGTGACTTTAATGCATTTAGTGTCCCCTTTTTCTCTTTCTCTTTTTTAACAAGACAGTGGTGGCATTATCCTTACAGTGCAGGGAAGGAAGGAGGGAATTCCCTGAAGCAACAGGGCTTCAGCAGCTGCTGGGAGTCCCTCAGTCCCTCCTTTTACTTACAGGATTATCTCCTCTGGTTCGGTTCCACCCCAAGCATGTTCCATCTAGTAACATTTCAGTAGTCAGCTCTAAAAATGTTCCGGGACAGGGGGTGGGGGAGGGATTTATCAAAATTTGTAACTTAAAGTTCGGCTCCTGACCTTGAAGCCAATTAATGCCAATTTAATAATGAGGACAAGGTTTTTAGAAAAAGAAAAAGGGAGGTTTATTGCTTTGGTAACAAAGAAGAAACACAGGGAACCCTGCCCAGAGGTTGTGACTCTCTTGATCTGGAGGGACAAGGGGTTTTAATGGAGTTTCACTTGTTAACCTGGGAGATACTCAGTTCTTAGGTCCCCAGCAGGCATTGCCCTCTGCAGTGGTTATACTCCAGGCAGCCAGCTAGGAGCTTCTCTCATCCTGCTTAACAAAGGGGGGTAAAGTTCATCGCAGTTCCTTAAAACAGAGTCCGAAAGAATATCAGGCTTACTTTCTTTGTTACCCATTTTCACGTCCAATATACTTATGTTTTTACCACAGAAATCACAGAACAAAACACACAAAACAAACAAGAAAAACATATAGAACACAGAACAAAACACAAAATACAGAAACCCGAACTTGAAACAAAAAACATAGGAGCAATGCAACGTCTTGCTAAAGCTCCGAAGTAGGACCACGTACATGCCAGTCATCACATCTCTACCATTCCAGATGAATTCCCTACAGAACAGAACAGAGGACAGAACGATTCTCATTACTGTACCGAAAACGAGTATATGTGAGCCTCCCCAGGACACCTCTATGTCATCAGAACAGATGATATTATAACATCTGATATCCTTTATAACGGATATCAGATGTTATAAAGGTGCCACTTAATTTTTGAGGCCTCCTCCACCAGGTGATTGCTAATAGTTTTAGTGTGGTGGTTCACCGCAGTGCTCCTGGGACCTAACGCTAACTCCATGACCTTGGAACAGCTCAAGATGTGCACCCACTAGAGTGGCTCTCCAGCCCGGAGCCCTGAAGGGAAGGCCAGATTCAGATTTTCCAGCAGTCTGGTCTTGTGATCTGGTCGGCAGGGTCATCTTGCTGGGGAACTCAAAAAAATTAGATGAGGACACAAAAAAAGAACACTGACTCCAACTAAAATCAAATTGAGGCAAGCTTATTATGTCAACCGGCTGGGCTGCCTCTCCATCCCAAAACGGCAGGAACAAGACAGAAACCCCGCCTTTCCTACAGCACAGCTATATAGCCCAGAAAGTTACACAAAATGGGGGTTACAGATAACAGAACTTTGACAAGCATCACAAAAATGGTAGTTCATTTATTTATTTATTTATTTTTTGGTGGCCCCAATATCAGAAATTATGAGGACAAATAGAGCCTCAGAGAGGGTCATTGTCTGGCCAGGGAAGGCCAAAATTTATGATGTGTCACTAAAGTTTCAGCGAGGGCTGCTATCTGGTCAGAGAGTCAAGCATGGGTGAATTCAAGGCACGGGCAGGCATTCCAAGCAGGTTCAGAATTTGCAGTTATTTATAGTAAAGCCAAAATTAACTTTTTATGGCTTTGTGGCAAGATGGCTCCCAATTTTAATAAAAGATCAGGTTGGGTCTATCAACCCGTGTCCCTTACTTTTGGAAACTACTCTACCACCTCCAAGGTTGTGAACTCCTGAGCATTTTCCAGTACAGATATGTATTCACAGATTTTCTAACTCTTCTACTCTAATTGTGTCTTACTTGGGGCAAAGATAATTTCAAGGTATTGTGCTGGATGAGAGTGGAAAAATTTTTGTGCAGCACATATTTGCATACATATTGGATTCATTATCTAATTTTCCATTCAAAATACTGAATACATGACACTAACCAAAACCAGACTAGACTCTGACTACTAATTCTAATATGATGGAGAAAAACAACCCAAAGAGAATAGAAATAGAAGCAGTTCAGAGTAGGCATGGTGTATAGTTAGACTTGCCTTTTGCCTGATAAAGTGTTGGTGTTATAAATCTAGTCAATTTTTAATTGAAATTGTTCTCCATGTGTTTTTAAAGTTAACAAATATGTGAATTCCTGTCTCCCTTTCTCTGAAGCCTATTCAGCACATGTATTTTTTAGGTTCACATATAGAATCCTACATGGTATCACACATACATTCTTATGAGGTGGCTGACTTGGCAGATACAAATTGTAAAAAGAGATCACTCCTCCTAAACACTGTTTTAACAGAAAATTCAATCTATGTGTTTGCTTCCTAGTTGAACAACATTATACATAAATACAAGTTCAGTAAAATAAATACTTTTGTATCTGTGAAAGATATATATTTCATGATGAATTTCGATTGGCATATGTATTGCTAATTTTTAATGTTCCTGTGTGTGTTTTGTGTGTGAGTGTGTGTATATGTATATATATATATATATATATATATATATATATATATATATATATATACATATACACACACTCTCCAGATTTTTCAAATATATATGCCTTATTATACACTCCCCACATTCATTCATGTTCATGTATGTGGATTTATAATAAACTTTTCACAAGATTATTCTCAAAAATATTCATCCACCTGAAATACATATTTGTCTCCTAGTACTGAAAAATAACTTTAGTGAATGGTGCACACAAATCCTAATATTTCTACAGTATCTGACCCAGTTTAACATTAATGCAAGTAGATTCCTATGTGACAAGTTGTGTATTTTGACGTTCATTTTTATGCAATACTAGTACATTACTATTTCTTCAGTTTATGCACATCATAAGTTCATAAATTTATAGACATTTGTTTAACTTTCAATTACTTCCTGCTTCAGAACACATGTATTCCTCCAGGTTTCTTTTTTTTAAAATTTTTATTGTTGGTTGTTCAAAATATTACATAGTTTTTGATATATCATATTTCACACTTTGATTCAAGTGGGTTATAAACTCCCATTTTTACCCCGCATACACATTGCAGAAAAACATCAGTTACCCATCCATTGATTTACATATTGCCATACTAGTGTCTGTTGTATTCTGCAGCCTTTCCTCTCCTCTACTATCCCCCTCTTCTTCCCTCACCTCCCCTCTTCTCTCTCTACCCTCTCTACTGTTATTCATTTCTCTCCCTTGTTTTTTTTTCCTCTTTCCCCTCACTTCTTCTTGTATGCAATTTTGTATAACCCTGAGGGTCTCCTTCCATTTCCATGCAATTTCCCTTCTCTCTTCCTTTCCCTCCCACCTCTCATTCCTGTTTAGTGTTGATCTTCTCAGGCTCTTTGTCCCTACTCTGTTATTAGTTACTCTCCTTATATCAAAGAAGACATTTGGAATTTGTTTTTCAAGGACTGGCTAGCTTCACTTAGCATAACCTGCTATAATGCCATCCATTTCCCTGCAAATTCTATGATTTTGTCATTTTTTAATGAAGAGTAATACTCCATTTTGTATAAAAGCCACATTTTTTTTTTATCTATTCGTCTATTGAAGGGCATCTAGGCTGGTTCCACAGTCTTGCTATTGTGAATTGTGCTGCTATGAACATCGACCGAGAAGGTTAACAGCTGGGTCAAACGGTGGTTCCATTCCCAGCTTTCTAAGAAATCTCCATACTGCTTTCCAAATTTGCTGCACCAATGTGCACTCCCACCAGCAATGTACAAGTGGACCCTTTTCCTCACGTCCTCACCAGCACTTGTTGTTGTTTGACTTCATAATGGCTGCCAATCTTACTGGAGCAAGATGATATCTTAGGGTGGTTTTGATTTGCATTTCTCTGACTGCTAGAGATGGTGAGCATTTATTCATGTACATGTTGATTGATTGAATGTCCTCCTCTGAGAAGTGTCTGTTCAGGTCCTTGGCCCATTTGTTGATTGGGTTATTTGTTATCTAATTGTCTAATTTTTTGAGTTCTTTGTATACTCTGGATATTAGGGCTCGATCTGAAGTTTGAGGAGTAAAGATTTGTTCCCAAGATGTAGGCTACCTATTTACTTCTCTTATTGTTTCTTTTGCTGAGAAAAAACTTTTTAGTTTGAGTAAGTCCCATTTGTTGAATCTAGTTATTAACTCTTGTGCTATGGGTGTCATATTAAGAAATTTGAAGCCAGACCGCACAGTATGTAGATCATAGCCAACTTTTTCTTGTGTCAGACACTGTGTCTCTGATTTGATATCAAGCTCCTTGATCCATTTTGAGTTAACTTTTGTTCATGGCAAGAGAAAGTGATTCAGTTTCATTTTGTTGCATATGGATTTCCAGGTTTCCCAGCAACATTTGTTGAAGCTGCTATCATTTCTCCATTGTGTGCTTTCAGCCTCTTTATCAAATATAAGATAGTTGTAGTTTAGTGGATTGGTTTCTGTGTCCTCTATTCTGTACCATTTGTCCAACCGCCTGTTTTGGTACAGTACCATGCTGATTTTGTTACTATTGCTCTGTTGTATAGTTTGAAGTCTGGTATCACTATACCGCCTGATTCACAGTCTTTTCATGAGACTTCATTCCAAACGCATTATTTTCTATTTTCATAATCACCTTTGAAGCAAAACTCACATACACGTCATGATCAACCATAACCCTAATATTACCATTAGATGTATAACTGGTTGGAATGAAGGATTGTACATCAATATAGATTTTCTGTATATTTTCAGATATCAATTCAATCCATTATTTAAAGTTGGAAAAATTTATATTATTTGTTCACAGTATGGTCTATTCATGCATTATGTCTATATTCATAGACACAGGGTACACCTTTTTATACCCCCAATACTTATTTATACATCTTCAAAATATTGCTCCCAGAAATGGTGGAAGAAATACTCATATCATCTGATGTACATATACATTTTATCAAAGTAATATTCTGGACACAATTACAAAGATCACACTTAAGTTTGTACCAAAGCCTAAATGGAAAGTGAGCATGGATCACGAAAAACATCCATGTCCAGGTTGCCTAATGCTCTCAAATGTCAACCCGATTGGTGACTACATATTTGTTTCTTCCTAAGATTATATATTCAACATCAAGCCAGTTGAAAATGTCTAATCCTATAACTCAGTTTATACTTGGCCTGATTTCCTAATGTCTCTATTATTATCTGCTTTCCTTCATATTTTCCCCAGTTCATCATTGTGACTGACTCTTCACATGTGCTCACATTTACACTCACTCTGTACCCAAAACCCTATTGCTAAAGATTTTTTGGACCAAATCCTATATTCACTCTTCCGACTAATTCCTAATCCTACCGACTATCCCTTTTTGAGTGGATGTTCTCTTCGACATTCAATCATCCAAGGTACAAGGAACGCTACTATTGTATATTGATTAATCTGAGACATCTGTGCAGAATATAATTCAAAGCTAAGTATCCCAGTCAAGGGCCCAAAGACCTTCTGGGCTCCAAATTTTACCTAGATTTCTGTATTCATACTTATATTACACTTATATTCCTATGAATATTTCAGGTTCCCAATACCATAATTCATACCGTAGAATGATTCCTAACCCAAATGGAACATGATATTAACCCTAACCATACACTGTTCCCTCAATCTAACTTTACGAAAGACCAGGGACAGAGTTGGTCTTACAATACAGGAATTTAGAGGATCCTCCACCTGCTGAGAACCTCAAAGGTCAACAAAGAAATGATCCCTGGAGAAGATATAGGCAGCTATGAAGGACCTGTGAAAGCAAAAGTCATATTCCATGGCAAACAACTTGGTCAGATGAAGGGATGTGTCTGAATCAACATTTCTCTTCTTAATGTATAGAAGATGGACCAAACCAGGCTTGAACTCTGGTGTGATTCCCCTTACAGACTGAGTTCTGGAACTGACATCAGAAAAATATTGCCATTAATTGTGTTAGGATTTTAGGAGGCAACGCATGAGAGTCACCCTTGGAAAGAAAAGTGAGATCTAGGAACAGGGTGGCTTTCCACAGAGCACTGGGAATCTCAGCCAGAATATCACATGATTTTATTTTGAAAGACGTGGCAGCCATAGTTGACAGTCAAAACACACATGGACCTCACATTGTAGACTGCAATAGGCCTGGCTTCATGTGACCTATTGGCCACTTTTTGGGAAGCCTTGCCTGTGAGTGTTCTCCAGAGTTTTCATTGAAATGAGCTTCCCCACCATTTAATGGTTCCTGAATGAATTGTAACCCACAGTGCCTTCAACATCTTCCTTGAAAAACGGCTAGATAAATTCCATGAAATTTTTGAAATTCCCAAGACCAGGTGGCACTGGAGAACCTTTGGATGTCCTGTTGCTGATCATGAGTGTACCAGACAGTGCCTTGATTTACTGGGTTTCATGAAAATGGTGTAGAACAGATTTGCCAGTAAGTTGGAGCCTGCTGATTAGCGGGCCTAGAGCAGTGGTGTGCAGGTGTGTGATAATACATCTGTTGTGGGGCCATGTGGATCTGCCATTAGCTTCCAAATGGCTTGTGATTGACATGGTGTAGCCAACAGAAGCTTATTTGTAAATGCATCTTGTTATATGGAGAGATTTCAGGGCAATGTTCAGAATCATGTTGCTATGTATAAGGGGGCAAGCTCTGTGGGATATTAGCCTGGTTGATGCATTCCCCTGCAGACCCTGACCCAACACACGTGACAGAACCCGCTCCAGCACTGTGTCCCAGTTGAACTCCTTGTATTTTGTGGAGCAAATATGAAATTCCCAATGCAGCAGGAAGAAAAACCACGAAAAGTGGAGGACGAAAAAATGGCTTCACTGTCCACACGGGGAGACACTTAGCCCACAGTGGCCACATTTTACCAACAAAGAGCGAATTCAGCACTGCTGCCTCATGTTCATTGGAAAAGAAGAAACCATGTCCTCCAGGTCACATAGATGCAGACGCAGCTTTGATGGTCTCATTAGAAAAGAATCTAAAGCTCCTGACAACAATATATATTTCAAGTGTCAAACCTCAGAGGCAGTTTCTCAAGAAGTCTTTAGGCCGAAAGAGCTCCATGTTTGTGGAATGTTTACCCTGTCCCTTACTTTTGGAAACTATTCTACCACATCCAATGTTGTGAAACCCTGAGCATTTTCCATTCCATATATATATTAACAGATTTTTTTACTCTTCTCCTCTATTTGTGTGTTATTTGGGGCAAAAGTAATGTCAAAGCATTATTCTGGATGAGAGTGGGAAGATTGTTTTGTAGCACATATTTGCATACACATTGGATTCATTTTCCTATTTTCCATTCGAAATACTACATCCCTGACACTAATCCATACGCTACTAGACTCTGACTACTAATCCTAATATGATAAGGAAAACACCAAAACAGAATAGAAATATAAAATTTCAGAAGAGGCATGGAGTATAGTTGGACTTGCCTTTTGCAGGATAAAAGGCAGCTGTAAAAAATCTAGTAAATTTTTAATTGAAATAGTTCTCCATGTGTTTTAAAGTTAACAAATATGTGAATTTCTGTCTCCCTTTCTCTGTACCCTCTTCAGCACATGTATTTTTATATGCACATATAGAATCCTACCTGGTATAACACGTACATATTTGTGAGGTGGCTGACTTGGCAAATACAAGTTGTGAGAAGAGATCACTCAGCAGAAACACTGTTGGAAGTGAAAATTCACCCTATATGTGAGCTTCCTAAGAGATCAAGATTATACATAAATCCATGTTCAGTAAAATAAATATTTTTTCATCAGTGGATGATATATATTTCATGATGAATTTCGATTGGAATATATATCGCTAATTGTTAATGTCTCAGTGGTTTTATATATATATACACACTCTCCAAACTATTCAAAATATGAAATATATGATCTACATATACATTTTATCACAGAAATATTCTGGACAAAAATGCAAAAGACACAATATGATGGTATCAAAGCCTAAATGGAAAGTGAACATGGATTACTAAAAACATCCATGTCCAGGTTCCCTAATGCTCTCAAATGTCAATCATATTTGTGACTACATATTTGTTGCTTCCTAAGATTATATATTCAAACTCAACCCTGTTGAAAATGTCTAGTCCTATGATTGACTTTATACCTTACCTGATTTCCTAATCTCTCTAATGATATCTGCTTTCCTACATATTTTTCCAAGTTCACCATTGTTACTGACACTTCACATGTGCTGACATTGACATTCACTCTCTAAACAAAACCCTATTGTTAAAGAACTTTTATTCCAAATCCTATACACACTCTTCTTCCTAAAACTTCCAACTATCTTCCTATTCCTACCTACTATTTCTTTTTGACTAGATGTTCTCTTCAACATTCAATCGTCGAAGGTACAAGGTCCTATGCCATTGTATATCGATTTATCTGAGATATCTTAGTAGAATGTAATTCAAAGTAAAGTATCCCAATCAAGGGCCCAATGCCCTTCTGGGCTTCAAATCTTACTTAGATTTCTGTTTTCATACATATATTTCACCTCTATATTTTTATAAATCTTAAAGGTTACCAATATTATAATTCATCCAGCAGAATGACTCTTTACCCAAATCAAAAATGTTATTAACCCTAACCATACACAGTTCCCTCAATCTAACTTTACAGAAGAGCAGGGACAGAGTTGGTCTTAAAATACAGGAATGTAGGTGGTCTTCCTCCAGCTGAGAACCTCAAAGGTCCATGAATAAATGATCCCTGAAGAAGATGTAGGCAGATATGAAGGACCTGAGTGAGCAAAAGTCATCATTCATGGCAAAAACCTGGTCAGGATAAAGGGTAGTGTCTGAATAAGCCCCTCTTTTCTTAATGTAGAGAAGATGGACAAAACCAGGCCTGTGTGGAGAGCTGTTCCCGGGTGCCTATGGTTGATATTGCATTCTAACTTGTGAAAGTGTCACAGGAAGTAGGGGCAGCCTCCATCTCATGGGACCATTGGAAGCAACTATTAGGACAAAGTGGTTGCCAAGGTAGTGGCCTCATTCAATTTCTGAAGAAAGTGACCTCACCACACTTCCTTGTTGATGGAACTCTCTGAACATGGGATCCAGGAAGCCAGGCACCCAGAGCCAGTCCCAGTCCCAGTCCCAGTCCCAGTGGTCTCACTTGTTTGGATTTAGCATGGACAGATTCACACTTTCTTGGTACCTACTGATGTGAGGATGGCCAAATGTGAGAAAAGCTCTGAAGAGGGGTCTTTCCTGAGAAAGCAGGTAGTGGCTCACCGCTGACTCTTGACAACTTCACAGAGTTGGACAAGGAGATCAGTTCTGAGACAGAACAGGTCATTTCAGGGGAACATAGTGTGGCCCACCAGTCAGAGGACACTCCAGATTGTCATAGACCTAGTTGCAGGAAGTAGGTGACTTTGAGGGTGTGGGTGTGAGTTTGCGGATTTTGTCTCATGTTCTGAGAATAGGTAGGAATGGCGGTTTGTTGGGTTTGGAGTGAATAACTTCTGTTCATGTATGTGGATTTATAATCAACTTTTAACAAGATTATACTCAGAAATATTCATTCACCTGAAATACATATTTGTTTCCTAGTACTGAAAACTAACTTCAGTGAATGGTGCATATAACTCCTAATATTTCTACAGTAACTGACCCAGTTTAACATCAATGCAAGTAGATTCTTATGGGACATGATATGTGTTTTGGAGTTCGTTTTAATTCAACACTGGTACATTACTATTTCTTAAGTTTATGCACATTACAGTATATATATTTCATTCACAAGTTCACAAATTTATAAGCATTTATTTCACTTCCAATCACTTCCTGCTTCAGAAAACATGTATTCCTCTATGTTTCTTGACTGGTCTTTTCATGAGACTTCTTTCCAAACACATTATTTTTGATTTTCATAATCATTTTGAAGCAAAACTCACACATTCTTCATGAAAAGCCATAACCCTAATATTACAATTAGACGTATAACTAGTTGTTATGAATGATTCTATATCAAAATATGATTTCTTATATATTTTCAGTTATCAATTCAATCCATTATTTAAAGTGGAAGCAGTTATATTATTTATTAACTGTATGGTCTATTAATGCATTATCTCTCTATTCATAGACAAGGGGTACACCTATTTTACCTTAGATACTAATTTATACATCTTCAAAATATTCCTAAAAGAAATGGTGGAAGAAATACTCATGTCACCAGATCTACATATACATTTTATCACAGTAATATTCTAGACAAAAAAAAGTCACCCTTAAGATTGTACCAAAGCCTAAATGGAAAGTGAGCATGGATTACATAAACTTCCATGTCCAGGTTGCCTAATGCTCTCAAATATCAATCCTATTGGTGACTACATATTTGTTTCTTCCTAAGATTATATATTCAACCTCATGCCTGTTGAAAATGTCTAATCCTATCACTCATTTTATACTTTACCTGATTTAGTAATGTCTCTATTTATATCTGCTATCCTACATATTTCCCCGGTTCATCATTGTGACTTACACTTCATGTGTGCTGAAATTTACATTCACTCTCTAACCGAAACCCTATTGCTTAAGAAGTTTTGGTCTAAATCCTATACTCACTCTTCTTTCTAAACCTACCGACCATCTTCCTAATTCTACCTACTATCCCATTTTGAGTGGATGTTCTCTTTGACATTCAATCATCAAAGGTACAAGGTCCTATGCCATTGTACATCGATTTATCTGAGACATTTGTGCAGAACATAATTCAAAGCTAAGCATACCAATTAAGGGTGCAATGCCCTTCTGGGCTTCATATCTTGCCTGGATTTCTGTTTCTATACTTATATTTCACCTATATATTCTTGTAAATATTATAGTTTCCCAATACCATTATTCATGGTGCAGAAAGATTCCTAATCCAAATTGAACATGTTATTAACCCTAACCATACACTGTTCCGTCAATCTAACTTTACAGAAGAGCAGCGACAGAGTTGGTCTTACAATACATGAATGTAGGCGATCTTCCACCTGTTGAGAACGTCAAAGGTCCATGCAGAAAGGATGCCTTGAGAAGATGTGGGCAGCTATGAAAACTTGAGAGAGAAAAGTCATCTTCTATGGCAAACAACCTGGTCAGCATGAAGGGATGTGTATGCATCAGCCTCTCTCTTCTTAATGTAGAGAAGATGGTCCAAACCAGTCCTAGGTGGAGAGCTGTTCCCGGGTGCCCATGGTTTATATACCATTCTAACTTGTGAAAATGTCATAGGAAGTAGGGGCAGCCTCCATATAATGGGACACTTGAAAGCAACTGTTAGGACAAAGTGGTTGCCAAAGAAGTGACCTCATTCAGTTCCTGAAGCATTGACCTACCTCACTTCCTTGGTGATGGAACTCTCTGAACTTGGGATCCAGGATGCCAGGCACCCGGAGCCAGTCAAGTCTCAGGCCCAGGGGTTTAACTTGTTTGGATTTACAAAGGAGATTGTTAGTCTTTCTTGGTACCTTAAGATATGAGGATGGCCAAATACCAGGAGAGCTCTAAATAGGGGCCTTTCCTGAGAAAGCAGGTAGTGGTTGGCCACTGGCTCCTGAAAACTTCACAGAGTTGGGAAAGAAGAGCAGATCTGAGACAAGACAGGCCATTTCGGGGGAACATACTGTGGCCCACCAGTCAGAGGAAACTCTGGATAGTCACAGAGTTTAATGGGGGAAGGATGTGCCTTCGTGGGTGTGGGTGTGATTTTGTGGTTTTGTCTCATGATCTGAGAATAGGTAGGAAAGGCGTTTTTTTCATTGATTTGTAGTGGACTGCTTCTAGTAAGACGTTTGAAAAGGTGAGTGTTTCTATGTCTGTGTATGCTACTGTGTCCGTGGTTGTAGACATTAGAAAAGAGAATGCAACAATTGATGTGTCCTGTATAGTAGAAAGCTTCCCAGCATTCATCCTGCCCAATTTATGAATGGACTGCCGCTTGCCTTATAAATGGGCAACACCTGCTAACTTCCTAAGTTCCTGTTTTCTTCCTGAATTCTCGCCACTCTCCAGAATAGACTCATGGTTTTTGTCCAAAATATGTACCACCTCCAAGCTCTGTGACATGGCCATGTACTGGATAGCTGGAGGGAATGGCGAGCATCTCAGAAAACTCAGATATCAGTGTGACCAGGAAAGTCTCAGTGGAGAAACCCTGCTTTGGACTTTTTCTTACCTATTGTTCTGTTGCCCTGAATGTCAGGAAGGTCTTTGCCTCAGGCCACCCCTTTGTGAACCCTGAAGAAAACAGTTTTCAAATGGAAATGAATGGGCATCACCTGTGGCTCTTTGCTTAATTGCTTTGGAAAAGGATGTGTCTGAATCAGCCTCTTGGCCCTGTGTGAGGCTGTGGCTTAGATTCTCAGCACCTGATTAATCCAAAGACAGATCCCATGTGTGCATCCAAAACCGAAATTGCCAAAAGAGCAGTTATTGTGAATGAAGTCTCTTGACTTCATTTCTAAGGTTCCTGAGGCCCATCAAGTGAGAATGGGCATCCTTTGGGTAAAATGAGTTCTTCAAAGCCCTGGGGAGGCTAGCCCAGAGGTTTTTGGTTTGTCTCATGACTCCCAATCATATAAAGAATCTATACCTGACATTCAGTAGGCCTCAAATTGGAGATGCAGAGCAGTATTAACAGCAGGCCTATTTGATCACTCCTGGTTCACAAGAAGGGTTTCCAGGCCACCCGGACTTTAGGCAAATGAGCGGCAAGGGAGCTTATTTTTCACACCGTCTTGGGCTGCACCCCTCATGGAAAACTTCAGCCAGAAGTTATGATGAGTGTCTATATGTAAGAAGATGAGGGCCCTGTGGGTGTGTTTTGGTTTTCATTGTGGTCATTTTTGTGGCGGTTGGAAGAGATGACTGGGCCTACCTGGGCTTGAACTCTGGTGTGATTCCTCTTAGAGACTGAGTTCTGGAACTGACCTCAGAGAAGTACTGCCATGAAATGTGTTGGGATTTTAGAAGGCCACGCATCAGAATCACCCTTGGAAACTGAGATAGAGGTCCAGGGAGGCTTTCCACAGGGCACTGGGAATCTCAGCCAGGATATCACATGATTTTATTCTTAAAGACTTGGCAGCCAAAGTTGAGAGTCTAAACACACATGGACCTCACATTGTAGACCTCAGTGATCCTGGCTTCATGTGAACTTTTGGCCACTCTTTGGGAAGCTTGCCTGTGAGTGTTCTCCAGAGATTTCATTGAAATGAGCTTCCTCACCATATAATGTTTCCTGCATGAATTGAAACCCACAGTAACTCCAACTTCATCCTTCAAAAATGGCTAAATAAATACCATCAAATTTCTGAAATTCCCAGACCAGGTGGCACTGGAGAACCTTTGGATATCCTGTTGCTGATCATGAGTGAAAGAATTCCCCACACAAAGACACTTCGCTAGGAGAATTCCAATTTTATTGCAAAAAGCTGTGTGCTTACATAGAACTAAAGGGGTGATGGTAGGGCTTAGATAAATGGCAGGGCACCAATTAATTGGCAAGTTCTTTCAGATATCAGCTCCGGAGCCAAGGAATTAGTTCTCATTGGGGCTAAGGTTCCCCGCCAGAGAGATTTAAAATTGGCGCCGACGGGAGAGTTCACACGGGCGGGAACTTTTTGCATCACTGCAGAAAAGAGGAAGGTAGGAAGAAAAAGTCCTTAGGCACCATGTTGGGGTTTTTACTCTGGGGAATGGCTGCCGTTTATACTTTTCCCAACATTCCTCCCTTTTTGTTTTCTTAGGAAGTGTGGCGTCGTTGGTCAGATCCGGCTGCTTCTTGCTGTTTGGGGGCGCTGTGGGGCCTAGAATGGGAAGTGGAGGAATTCTCGGGGGGCAGGTCTGGGGATATCATGGCAGCCAGAAAGAAAACCCAGTGGCTACAGACAGCTACTTCCATAGGGGTGAAGTCTATGAAAGTTCCCTGAAGCCTCAAGTTGTCGATGGCATTGAACCAGTCCTGGATGGAGGAGTTTGTTGGTATCAGTCACTGGTCCTGTTTCAGAGACTCTGGGAAATACTGGAAGCGTTGCCTGGACATGGCATCACCAGCACCTGAAGAAGATCAGAGCGAATAAAAACAGAATTAAGATAAAAATTAAAGCAAAGGTCAATTTTTGGCAGAAGTACCATGTTGGGGGACTGACAGAGAAGAGGCCAAGGGCCATGAGGAAACTTAGAAGGACATAAAGACTCATTAATCCAGGATGGCAGATTAAAAGGTTCTCCGAGCTCATTGTCTCTCGCTGTCTGATGTCCGTTGCATTCCATCGTGCCTGGTAGTGAGCTTCAGCACTGAGTGAACTGTTCTCTTGGAGATGTTGGGGGTTCATCAGTCATCAGAGGCTGCTAGTGCCTAAGCAAAAGCTGGTTGAATGTTTGATTAGAATTTTTTTTTCAGTTGGGTTTGAAGGCACTTCATTATGCAGGGCAAGAGAGCACAAAAAAGGAGCATCCCAATAAGGGGCCCCAAGATTGGTAGTAAGTACATGGCAAGAAAGGATTGGAAGCAATTGGGTTGATAATTCCTGCAATTTAACAACATTTTTTTCTATTAGGCCAGATTCATTAACATAATGACAACATTCCTCTCTGAGGAACAGGCATGTTCCCCCTTTTTCTGCAATGAGAAGATCAATTGCCCTTCGGTTCTGTAAAGCCAGTTGTGCCAATGAAGTAACCGTCACTGCAAGGAGCCCAGAAACTGAGCAGTGTTATCAAGTGCTTCCTGCAGTTTTTGTTGCAGGTCATTGGATGCCCATAGAGCATGACCTATAGCTTCACCAGAGAGTTCGAGACTCGCCGCTGAGGTTGTTAATGTGAGGCCTACCAGAACCGGCAGAAAGACTGCCCTAAGGGTGCAGGAAGGTAGGGCCACCTGTCGGAATTCGATGGGAGTATACAATGACAGCTGAGAAACTACCGTAACCAAGAAACAGATGCCAGAGACATTGATTGTTGAGGTACTTATAGACCCATTACACTAGAGAAAATGTCCAGGTTTCATAAATCAGGGCTCGATGGGGTGCTAAAGCTCAAGGAACAAATGGGTAAAGAATTCATTATTGTCAGGTGGAAACAGATGAAAGGAAATAAAGTATTGGTGGAACAACTTTCCCATAGTGGGATACGTGTCACATGTAGGGGTTTTCCTTTCTTAGAGAAATTGTAGGTTTTTGCTGAAATATTTCCTGCCACTAATGGGACCGCTGCTAGAAGTGGACGACTAAGTGAAGCACAGAGAAAGAACTGAGAAGTAGGCACAGAAAGAGGGGTGGAGTTTAATAATCAAAGAGTTTGGTGTAGCAAATTGAGCCATGTGGGAGGGGGACCTGAGGGGGTTGAAGGCTCTGAATCCTCTTTAAATGAGCTATGGATAAGATCTCGAAGTTTTGATTCTGACTCCTTAATGTGTTCGACTACCTGGATGGTTGCCTTAGGTGGCGTAATCAGGGTGTGGCCAACAGTCATCCACATTGTGGGTCTGGCTAAGGTTGTCCGAGCATAGACAGCAAACTCAACATAGTCCCAACGTTTGGCCTTGGGGTCAGGTATATCTAAAGTATACCATCCATTGTTATTGGATGAAGAGCCTTTATGCCACTTTAGGTAACTAGAAGTCCACCCTTCATGGTAACCAAGTGAGTGGTAAGAATAGCTACCTCGTTCATGATGGAACCTGCATGACTTATAGGGGCACCCATTATATATCTCAGGCCACCAATGACAATAGTCTTTGGTTTGATGAAAAAGGAAGCAAATGAAAGGCCAGTTCCAGCTACCAGGGACGAAGGTCCTTGAAGGTGACAATTTTAGGGAAATAGATGTGCAGTTGTGGATGAAGCAAGCAGTTGCATCCACTGCGTGGACATTCTGCATGCCATGTTCTGAGTATCATTCCCGAAGAGTGAAAAAATACATTGTAGCAGAGGAGGGTAAATACCAGTCCTGACAGAGCACAGAAAATAAGCAGAGCACAAAAAACAAGCAGTTAGAGAAGACTAGGGTGTTGGGAGAGCTCATTGTGCCTTCTTTAAGAGGAATTGTTCTGCGGGGAACACCGTGTTACCGCAACTTAAATGGGTGAGATGGGAGTGGAGAGCAGGAGTAAAGGGGAGGTTCAGGAGGTGATTCTTGGAGTTCCTCTGGGGTGGTCCTGTCGTCATCAGGTGGGCCTCTTGGTGATATGGCTTCAACCTAGATATGTGAATCCAAGGGGTGAGACAGTTGTCTGATAAGGAGAGTTAGGTGGAGTTGGGGGTACAGAGAATGACAGGATAGGGGCCTTCCCATTTTGGGGCAAGAGGCCCGTTCTCCTCTGGGGTATTATAATAGACTAGACTCCCAGCTGTTAAGGGAGGAGTGTTTGGAGTGGGGACTGGGTCCAGAAGAAGCCAGTCCTGATATTTCCAGAGTTCCGAGCGAAGATAAAACAAGAGAGGCAAAGACAAATCTCGGGTGAGAGGTCCTTGTGAAATGACCAACCCAGGGGGGATAAGAGGTCTTGAATACCTTATCTCAAAGGGATACAGTAACGATGGTTTCTTAGGTAGAGCTCTGATTCGAAACAAATCCAAGGGAAGGAGTTTGACCCAGTCTAAGTTTAATTCCATTGTCAATTTGGTAAGGACTTCCTTTAGAGTACGATTTACCCTTTCCACTTTCCCTGAAGCCTGAAGGTGATATGGACAGTGAAAATGTCACTTGAAGGAGAGGGCTTGAGAGACCTTTTGTGTGATCCTAGAAATAAACTCAGGGCCATTGTCAGATTGTAGGAAAGTGGGCATTCCAAACCTGGGGATGATGACTGTCAGAAAGATTGAAGCTACAGTGGAAGCCTTTTATTGGAAATGGGAAATGCCTGAACCCAACCAGAGAAAGTGTACACAAAGACAAGGAGGTATTTAGTTTGCCATACTTTGGGCATGTTGGTGAAGTGTACCTGCCAGTCAGCAGTGGGAATGTGTCCCCGGGCTTGGTGGGAAGGGAAAGGTTTGGGCCTTAAAAAAGTATGAGGGTTCGTCCGCTGACAGATCTGACAATTAGAGGCTATATTCTGTAGCATGGCTTTGTCAGAAGGGGTGAGGGAGAAGAAGCTCTGTAAAAAGAGGGTCAAAGACTGAGAATCGGAATGGAATAGAGTATAAAGGAAATTGAAAAGATCCTTGTTCTTACTGGAAGAAGTAGTGGCTTCAGATGAGATGTCTAAAGTGGCCATTATATGTCCCCCAATGGGGGCAATAACTGGAAGTGGTGGCAGCCATTCGTGCCGCCTGGTCAGCTTTGGCATTGCTCTCAGTGATAAGAGAGCCGTCCTTCTGATGTGACCTACAATGGACAACTCCCAACTGGGTGGGAAAGTGGGAGGCCTCTATCAGATTGCTTATAAGAGCCGAATTAGTGATCACATTACCTTTGGTGGTAAGTAGTCCTCGCTCCTTTCATATTGCAGCATGGGAAAATAAGATATGGAAGACATATTTTGAGTCAGTATAAAGGGTGAGGGATTTGCCTTGTGCTAGAAGGCAGGCACGAGTGGCTGCTATGAGTTCAGTCTGCTGGTTGGTAGTTCCTGAAGGTAGAGCTTTGGCCTCTATAATCTCAGTGGCTGAAACTCCAGTGTATCCAGAGTAATGAGTGCCATTCTGCCTAAAGAAACTGCCGTCAGGGAACCAGATAAGGTCAGGCTTGGTGAGTGGTCCCTCAGAAATTGAAGAATGACAGGGAAGGAAATCATCTAAGGTTTCCAAGCAATTATGAATTGTTGTGTTAGACGTGGGAGTCATTGGGAGCAGTGAGGCAGGGTTCAGTGCAGAGCAGGGGAGGAAAGTAATATTAGGGTTTTCCAGAAATGAAGTGGGGAGCGACAGAACTCTGGATGGAGGAAGGGTTTGAAGGCCCTTATAAGCTAAAAGATCCTTCAAGTGATGTGGGGAGTGAATAGTTCAAGGGGCCCCAAAAGTCAGCTTAGAGGCTTCTTTGTGTAAAATTTGTTCAGCATCCAGAGCTTTTAAGCAAGGGGCCTACCCACAGATTGTATGGTCTACTTTATTGGACATATATGCCAGAGGTGCAAATGTAGGCCCATAGTTTTGACCTAAGACCCCAAATGCTTGCTCCCCTTTTTCATGGACATATAGATGAAATGGTCTTGAAATATCAGGAAGGTGCAAGGCAGGTGCCTTTAAGAGGAGTTGCTGAAGCCTGCAGAAGTGGTAGTTAGGGGAGGAGGCAAGAGATTCACTAGGGGGTCCCTTTGCTAGGTCATACAGGCTTTTGGCTAGAAGAGAATAATTTGGGATCCAGGCCCTAAAATAAATGCTAGTCCTAGGAATGATAGTATTTTGGCTTTCGTATGGGGCACTGGAAGATCAGAAAGGAGTTGCCTCCTATCGAGTGTTATTTCCTTTTTCCTAGGTGTAAGGCAAAAAACAAGATAGATGAGAAAAAACTGGAAAACATGGGCCTTGTGGGGAGACACCCTATATCCCTTGTATGCAAGGAAATTAAGAAGCTGAGCAGTGTGGGATTGAGAGTGTTCCCAAGAGGGACTACATAGAAGAAGGTCATCGACATATTGAAGGAGAGTAGAGTCAGGACAGGTAGGGTGAAAGGATGTGAGGTCCTGGGCAAGAACTTGGCCAAAGAGATGGGGCCTATCCCTGAATCCCTGTGGGAGGACAGTCCAGGTAAGCTGACGAGAATGGCGGGTGTGAGGGTCAGTCCACGTAAAAGCAAAGATATCCTGAGATTCTGATGACAAGGGAATAGAAAAGAATGCATCTTTGAAATCTAGGATCAAGAAGTGGGTAGTAGTGGCATGGATCTGAGAGAGGCAGGGGTAAGGGTTGGGCACTAGAGGGTGGATGGGGACCACAGAGGAGTTGACAAGGTGAAGGTCTTGAACCAGCCTGTAGGACCCGTTAGGTTTCTTAACTGCCAGAATGGGGGGTGTTGAAAGGAGATTGTGTAGGCCTAAGATACCCCTTTCATAATAAATCCTGGATGATGGGTTCTAATCCGAGGAAGGCTGTGGTTGTGAGTGGATATCATGGTTGACTAATATATCTTGAAGGGTCCCGTAAGACAATATGAATAGGACTGCATTTAGCCATAGAGGGTGTAGTTGTGTCCCAAACCTCAGGGTTAACTGGTTTAGATAGTCGTGGGAGACTGCATGAAGGAGGTGTATTTGCCCCTAGGAACATCATGAGGAAATGAGAGGTAGAATAATGTGGGGTGATATGTGAATGGTGACTTTTAATAGTGAGAGTATGTCATTAAGACATGACGGCCATCTGGGGTTTCTGGGTCGAGTTTTGTGTACTGTTGAAGGGCCTTGGTTAGTCTATCCTGGAAATCTGAAGGTGTTTCCTCCTTCCTTTTAATGACCTCCTGCACCTTTTGAAAGTTAACAGCCTTGCGGGTGGCCTTTTTCAGCCCCGCCAAGAGACAGGATGTAAAAAGGTCACGAAACTGTAAGCCTTCACGGGTCTTGTAATCCCATAGGCGATCCTGCTCTGGGACAGCATGAGGGCCTGTCGGGTGGGTAGGATTGGTCCTATGATTTTCATCAGCATGGGCTTGGGCTAGCTCCCAGACTCATTGCCTTTCCTTGGGGAGAAGTGTATTGGCCAAGAGCATGTAGATGTCATGATGAGTGAGGCTACATACTTGCAGGACCCATTGAAACTCCCGAATGTAAGTGGTGGGGTCAGTGGTGAAAGAGCCTAACTTCCTCTCTAGCTGAGTAATGTCCGACATGGAAAACGGAACGTGGACTCTGATGACACCCTCGGGACCAGCTACCTCACAAAGGGGTGCAATTGTCTTGGGGGTGGGAAGGAGTCCCTTAGACCTGGTAACAGGAGGACTGAAAGAGGAAGGCGGTGAACAGGAAGGAGAGGGAGAGGAAGGGAGTGTCTCTGTGGAGGAGGAGGAGGTGGAGCAGGCAGAAGAGGGCGGAGGAAAGAGGGATGAAACGGAAGGCGGAGGATCCATGGAATTAGGCAGAGAAAGAGGAAGGTATAGCGGGAGAGAAGGGGCAGATGGGGCTGGGGGATAAGGTGGGGGTTCATCTGCTTGGTCGAATGAGGAAGAATCTGTTAAGTCAGGAATAGAAGTAGGGGAAGAGAGGGGTTTTCAAGCAAAGAGGACCTGAGAGGGAGGGCAAAAGGAGCAGAGAGCAGGGTGCTGTGTGTGAAGGCTAAAATCTTAAATGCAGGGAATCTCCCTCCACTTTTTCAGATGCTGGCAGTAGTTAAAAAGGTCCCGGAAGAGGTTTGGATCTAAGGAGCCTTCTGGTGGCCAATGATTGCCATTATCCAGTGGATATGTAGGCCAATCATGGGTACAGATTTTGATTAAATTTTGGGCTTGATGTCTGGTGTGAGGGAGAGTGTGGCCAGATTTTTTATTAAACATTTGAGAGGTGAGTCTTCAGGTGCAGACTAAGAGGTGCCCATAGTCACAGGGAGAGATGGGAGAGAGAGAGAGAGAGAGAGAGAGAGAGAGAGAGAGAGAGAGAGAGAGAGAATAGGAGTAAGCAAGAAAGACAAAGAGAAAACCCGGGCTGGAACGGCTTCCAGGAAGCTCAGGGCAAACGGGGGTCAGGTGGGCGTCCCCAAAATTAAAAGCCATCACGAGGAAATACAGAGGGCACTACCTGGTCATCACCAGTGAAGTGCGATCTGTGAAACCAAAAGGAATTGGTGGAGCCAAGGGCAACCTGACGTCAGGAAAGTTTTCAACTGCAGCAGAAGAAGTCAGTAATGAAAACAAAACTCTGGCTCTGACAGAATGCAATTCCAGGCCGGGAGTTCAGTTTTTGCAGAGCAGAGAGGCAGCTTCAGCCAGACACAGCAACCCCACAGGATACAGCAACTCTAGCCGGCAGCAGCAGCGGCAGTGGAGCAGGAAAATCCATAAAGCCTCTCGTGTAAACTCAGAAGCCTCATGCCCCAAAAAGAAACGAAACACCAGAGGGTCCACTGCAACTAGTAAAGGTCTTAGTGGGAGGAATTCCCTCTCCCCTACCAGGCATCTGGAGTGTGCCTGACGATCACTGTCACAAAACCAGTGGCAGCCTGAAGGGAGTTGGTGAGCCGGGGTCAGGGGAGGATTACTTACATCAGATCAGTGGTGAGTGCAGAAAGCTGGCGTCTGAAAAGAGCGGACTAGGGCAGAGTGTCTCGGCGGAGTGGGGGACGGGGCTCTTGTTGGAAAGAGCTCACCTGTATCCTCTCACGGGGCACCAGAATGAAAGAACTCCCCATGCAAAGACACTTCACCAGAAAATTCCAATTTTATTGCAAAAAGCTGTGTGTATATATATAACTAAGGGGGAGATGGAAGGGCTTAGATAAATGGCAGGCAACCCATTTATTGGCAAGTTCTTTCAGATATCACCTCCGGAGCCCAGGAATTTGTTCTCATTGGGGCTAAGGTTCTCCGCCAGCGAGATTTGAAATTGGAGGGGGCGGGAGAGTTCACACGGGCGGGAACTTTTCACGCCACTGCAGGAAAGAAGAAGGTAGGAAGAAAAAGTCCTTAGGCGCCATGTTGGGAATTTTCTCTGGGTTATGGCTGCCGTGTATACTTTTCCCAACAATGAATATACCAGACAGTGCCTTGATTGACTGGTTTTCATAAAAATGGTTTTTAACAGAGATGCCAGAAAGTTGCATCCTGCTGAGTAGTGGGCCTAGAGCAATGGTGGGCAGGTGTGTGATAAAACATCTGTGGGGTGGCCATGTGGATCTGCCATTGGCTTCCAAATGGCTTGTGACTGACATGGTGAAGCCAGCAGACCCTTATATGTAAAGGCATCTTGATATATGGAGAAGTTTCAGGACATTGTTCAGAATCAGGTTGCTATAGTCAAGGAGGCAAGCTATGTGGGATAGAAGTCTTGTTCTTTTATTCTCCTGCAGACCCTGACCCACCACACGTTACAGAACTCCCTCCTGCACTGTGTCCCAGTTGAAAACCTTGCATATCATGAAGCAAATACAAAACTCCCAGTGCAACAGCAAGAAACACCATGAAAATGGAGGATGACCATATGGTTTCACAGTCCACATGGTAGACATTTAGCCCCCAGTGGCCACAGTTTACCTAAAAAGAGAGAATTCAGCACTGCTGACTCATGTTCATTGAAAAAGAAGAAACCATGTCCTCCAGGTCTCATAGATTCAGTCAGAGCTTTGATGGTCTCACTAGAAAGGAAGCTAAAGCTCCTGACAACAACATATGTTTCAAGTGCCCAACCTCACAGGCAGATTCTCAAGAATTCTCTAGGCCAGTAGAACTCCATGTTTGTGGAGTGTTTACCCTGTCCTTTACTTTTGGAAACTCCTCTACCACTTCCAAGGTTTTGAACTCCTGAGCATATTCCATTCCAGATATGTATTCACAGATTTTCTAACTCTTCTCTTCTAATTGTGTCTTACTTAGGGCAAAGGTATTCTCAAGGCATTGTTCTGGATGAGAGTGGGAAGATTTTTGTGTAGCACATATTTACATACACATTGGATTCATTTTCAAATTTTCCATTCGAAATACTGAACCCCTGATACTAACCTATACCGTATTAGACTCTGACTACAAATCCTAATATGATGGAGAAAAATAACCCAAATAGAATAGAAATACAAGCAGTTCACAGGAGGCACGGTGTATATTTGGTTTTGCCTTTTGCATGATATAGGTTAGGAGTTATATATCTTGTCAATTTTTTGTTGAAATAGTTCTCCATGTGTTTGGACAGTTAACAAATATGTGAATTTCTGTTTCCCTTTCTCTGTAGGCTATTCAGCACATGTATTTTCATATGCACATATAGAATCTTACCTGGTATCACACGTACATTCCTGTGAGGTGGCTAACTTGGCAGATACAAAGTGTGAGAAGAGATCACTCCTCCTAAATGCTTTTGGAACTGAAAATTCGAACTGTGAGTGAGCTTCCTAGTTGAACAACATTATACATAAATCCATGTTCAGTAAAATTAATATTTTTGGATCTGTAGATGATATATATTTCACGATGAATTTTGATTGGCATATATATTGCTACTTTTTAATGTCTTTGTTTGTGTTTTGTATATATATATATATATATATATATATATATATATATATATACTCTCCAGATTTTTTAAAATATGAAATATATGCATCTTATTATTCACTCCCTACATTTATTCATGTTCATGTATGTGGATTTAAAGTAAACTTTTCACAAGATTATTCTCAAAAGTATTCATTCACCTGAAATACATATTTTTTTTCCTAGTTCTGAAAACTAACTTCAGTGACTGTTGCATACAAATCCTAATATTTCTCCAGTAACTGATCCAGTTTAACATTAATGCAAGTAGATTCCTATGATACATGATGTATATTTTGATGTTAGTTTTTATTCAACACTGGTTCATTACTATTTCTTCAATTTATGCACATCATAGTATATATATTTCATCCAGAAGTTAGTAAATTTGTACGCATTTGTTTCGCTTTCAATCACTTCCTGCTTCAGAACACATGTATTCCTCCATGTTTCTTGACTGGTCTTTTCATGAGACTTCTTCCCAAACACATTATTTTTGATTTCCATAATCACTTTTGAAGCAAAACTCACACACTCTTCATGATAAACCATAACCCTAATATTACTATTAGATGTATAACTCGTTGGAATGAATGTATGTATATCAATATATGATTTCCTTAATTTTTTCAGATATCAATTCGATCCATTATTTAAAGTTGGAACTAGTTATATTATTTATTCACAGTATGGTCTACTCATGAATTATCTCTATATTCATAGACACAGAGTACACCTATTTGTACACCCAATACTAATTTTATGTCTTCAAAATATTGCTGCAAGAAATGGTGGAAGAAATACTCATGTCTCCTGATCTATATATTCATTTTATCAAAGTAATATTTTGGACACAAAAAGCAAAGGTCATACTTATGATTGTACCAATGTAAAAGTCATTCTAGCATTGGAGGAAGAGACAACCAAGAGACTGTCTCATGCAACAGCAAAGGGTTTATTCGGGGTCCAGAATGCTGGGGCTCAGACCTAATTTGAATAGAGCCTAGAGCCCTTAGAACATCTTAAGCAGAGCTTACATACTTAACTTGGAGAGGGAAGGGAAGGAAGTTTATTGGTGGTTCAGGGCGAATGGACGATTTGTGTGCAACTGAGTGAGGGATTACATTCTGCAGTTTGGCATTTGGGGACAGCACATTCTGGGAACAAGATTACCAAACAATTCTCAAGATTTCAATAGTGTTTTGTTAAGAATACAGAAAAACAGGAAGTGACAAATACCTATTTTATTAATCTTTCATTCCCCACTTCTTCTTCTGGTTACGTTTAATCATAAAAGTGATCATTGAGGGGTGTCACATTTTATGTCTGCTAGTGGGGTATATTGTTGTCTGATTACCAAAATTTAACTTGTCCAATTTGAGCTTGAAGAAATGAAACTACACGGTGGAGCAAACAGGGTCTAGAGTTAGCAATAATATGATGATTATTAATTGACCGGCCAAAGCTGATAAAAGCATAGTTTACCAGGGGGACTGTGTGAACGAAGACTGTAACCACCCTTTTGGGGCCTCTCTCTCTCGTTGATGCGCTTTAAGATGTCTTCTCAATTTACTCACAGATAATTTTACAACCAGTATGATCGGAATAAAAACAACATTCTTCCCTCAATACAGCACAATGGCCCCCTTTTCTCATGAAGAGGAGGTCCAACCCTCGCCTTTTCTGTAAAACAACTTCAGAGAGAGATTTTAAAGATTCCTGTAAGGCTGTGATGGAGGTTTAATATCTTAAAGCTTTGTTCTACTGCTGCTTCTAATTGGGTCATTTGTTGTGTTCCATGGACTACGGCAGTGGTTCCTGTGCCCAGCCCTGCAGCAACTTCTATTCCTAATAGGATGGCTAAAGTGAGGAATACAGATTCCTGGCAGAACCGGGTTGTATGCCCCCCGCTATTTGATCTTAATGAACCTGCATCATGATAGAGCACTCTGGGAAACATCTGCACCATTACATAATTAATTGCACCAGTTGACAATTTTATGAAAACATAAAAAATGTTTAAGTATATAGAATAATACTCTTGTTGGTATGGACAGGGCAAGGCACCTAAGATAGCACCGAAAACAGAGAAACAGTCCTATTTGGTTGCAACCGGATATAGAGGGCATTGCTTCTGTTGTAATCAATTAATCCCTTGAACCCCAAGTTTAGGTAGTTTTAGAATTTTGTCCCCAATATGTAATGGAAGGGGCTCAGAAGTTCACAGTCTGCAGAAGTCCACAAAAAGCAGTTTTTGTTTCTTTTTTTTTTTTTCCTCTGTTCTGGGCAAGTTAACTTTTTAAGGACACCTAGGAGAGGGAGAGCTTTTTTCTTCTCTTTTTTGTTTTCTCCCTGCCAGCTGTTACCATGGGGTCCAGTTGGTAACTTCTTTATCTTACAAATGTAGCCATCCCTGTGAAGCCCCAGCTCAAGGCCAGAGGCCTTGTTCACATATTTTGTGAAAAATTAGTAAGGGGCTGTCTAGCTTAGGAGTGCTGATTTTTCCAGCCAGTTGCCAAGTAGAACAGGCAACATGAAAAGAGGAAGTTTGTCTACATTGAACTCTTTTATAGGGACACTTTTGCTGAAAGTCCTAAAGTCAGCCTTGGTGAAGAATTTTGGAGAAGGTCAGTTAAGACTTTTTTGTGGGCCTTTTACAGAGGGGAAAGATGGGGAAGGCGGGGGGGAGAGCAGCTACATGGATCTGTGTATGAGAAAGGAGAGATGTAAAAGAATAATGAGAAAGGGGTTTGGGATTTTCCTAGCAACAAAATCGTGAGCAGTAGAACAGGTAGAGCAGAGGGGAAGACGGGAGTGAGTATCCCAAAAAGTCTCTGAGGGACTTTAAATTCTTAGTAACCTGTTTTCAGTGATGACAAAGCAACTTTAAAAGCCATTTTTATTACATCTTGGATAGGGTTCTGAGGGCTCTCCTCAGCTGGTTTGAGCTTTGGTATAGCTGGTAAGAGGACCTGGTGGGACCCGGTGTGGGCACTGACAGAAGAAGAGAGGAGTGAGTTGGTGGAGGGGTGCCTCACTACCTGCTACCTCAGCAAGGGGGCAATTGTCTGAGAACCGAGGTTTGGGTTTTGATCTAGAAATTGGAGGGGAGAAATCAGGTTGCTGAGGTGGGAGTGACAGCAGAGATTCTGGAGCAGAAGGCAGAGGGTGAGGATCTATTGGAGAAGCATAGATCAGGATGTGAGAGAAGGAGGGAATTGGCCTGCCCATAGGGGAATCTCCTTTCACCCTTTTGAGCACTTGCAGAAGTTAAAAAGGTCACACAGAATTTGAGGATCTAGAGACCCATCTGGGTGCCATCAGTTTTGATTGTCTAATTGGTAATATGGTCAATGCTGTGTACTGAATTTGATGAGGAGTTTGGATTCCACCAGGCAGCCCCTGTATGCTCACATCCCCATGACTTACAGAAGAAGTCGGCTTTTGCCCCACACAGCCATGGCTGTTTGTGGTTTTGATAGTCCGCCGGGAAAACATAGTAATCTAGGCTAGCCAACCTGCATCTGGCTCGTGTGTCCCTACATCCATAATGTTTGTTTCCATTATCTATGGTACAGAAGGCATTTAACAGAATTTTAGTGGGATCCTCTTCTTCAGGGATATCCCAATAGGAACGACCTATAACCAGCTGACACATATCTGGGTGGAGAGATGGCCACCAGTCCCTAAGGGGGCTGTATGCGAGATAGATCATACTTCTTGTCTAGTAGGATTTGTGATTAGCCATCGCTGCTGTACGGGCTGATGAGCATTAGGACTACTTGTGGCCAAGGGGAGAATCTATAGCCTTATCCACCTGGTGAATACACCATTTGAAAGGGTTACCACTCTTTTCCAGTATCCAGCCAGAGTCTGGAGAGGGCGCAGGCTTGAGATGAGAGGCATGGATCCAGCAAGTGATTCCGTCTACATATACCACTGTAGGTGTTATAAGTAGCACCTGGTATGGTCCTTTTCAGCCGGGTTCCAGGGATGACACCTGATGTTGTCTTATGTAGACGAAGTCTCTTACTTGATATCCATGTGGAGGCCCCTCGTCCCCAGGGTGGTAGGCAGTGGCCAGCTGTTTCCACAGGTATCGCTGAGTTCTTTCAAGAGCTTTTAGTCTGTCAAGCAAGTATTTTTTGCATGAAACACTGCATAAGGCAGGAACATACTCTAATCTTTTATGCCGGTCTCTAAGCTTAATTTCGTTTAGGTCTCTTTAATGGTTCTATTTTTTTTTTCCTGTCCTGAGCTCTGGGGTCTATATGCACAATGTAACTTCCAATTAATCCCCAGGGTCCTGGCTAAGCTCTGACTCACCTGGGCCATGAACACCGTTCAATTAACAGACCCTATTACCTTAGGCAGGCCGTGTCTTAGAAAAATATCTTTCAGGATGTACTTGACCACCGTTTCAGCGGTTGTTTTTTTTTTTTTTCTTTTTTTTGTGAGAAAGGATTCAATCCATCCTGAAATTGTATTTACAAAGACTAAGAGATATTTAAGTCCATACCTTGCTGGCTTAATTTCAGTGAAGTCCACTTTCCAGAATTGTCCTGGTCTGGTTCCTCGTAGGTGCTTTCCTGCAGGAAGCTTGGAAGTGTAAGCCTTAACCAATTGACAGAACCGACAGGCTTTTGTGAGTTATTTCCTTTCACTGTGAGTGAGTTAGTCGAAATCTCTGTTCCTGATCCTTCAGGAATGCCTGCAGTTTCTTTGAACCAAGGTGAGTAAGTTGATGTACATTTTTAATGTAGTGTAGGGCTTTCTGAAATTGCAGGCTGGGCTCAGTGATTTTGAGGAGTTCAGTGTCAGTGTTTTAAATGTTATAAAAAGCTTGCTGGTGCTAAAGGGTCCATTGGAATTGGGCATCCTCATTTAACAGAGGGTATAAAGGAGCCGCAAAGAACACAAACCCAGGTATCCATAACCTGCAAAAGCCAGCAGTCCCAAGAAACTCTCTGTGTTGTCCCCTGTTAGATGGCAGTGGTATCTGCACAACAGTTTGTTTTCTGGGCTCAGTGAGCCATCATTTACCGCCTCTAATGGAATACCCCAGGAAGATTACTTCTTGCTGGCAAATTTGGGCCTTTTTGGCCGAAGGTCTATACCCAAGTTCAGCAATTTCAGATAATTGTGCTTGGGTCCCAGACTCACAGTTTTACTTGGTGTTGGCAGCCAGTAGCAGGACATCCACATATTGAAGCAGAGTGACTTTGGGGTGCGTAGTTCTGAAGTTGTTGAGATTTCTGTGGAGGGCTGAATCAAAGAGAGTGGGGGAATTTTTGAACCCCTGTGGGTGTTTAGTCCAAGTTAGTTGACCAGACGTTCCAGTTTCTGGGTCTACCCAGTCGAAAGCAAACAGAAACTGACTATCTTTATGCAGAGTCAAGCAAAAGAAAGCATCTTTTAATTCCAGAAGAGTATACCATTTTCACTCAGCTACAGCAAACGGTTTATTGGGGGTCCAGCATGCTGGGGCTAAGAGCTCACATGACAAGAGTAGAGAGCCCTGAGAACAGCTTAAAGAGAGCTTATATACTTTTCTTGGAGAGGACATGGAAGGAAATTTTTGATGGGTCAGGGCGAGTGGGTGGTTTGCATGCAACCAGGTGAGGGAGTACATTCTGCAGTTTGGCAGTTGGGGACAGCACATTCTGGGAACAAAATTAGCAAACAGTTCTCAAGATTTCAACAGTGTTTTGTTAAGCATACAGAAAAACAGGAAGTGACAAGTACCTATTGTATTAACCTTTCACCAAAGCAAAATGCAAAGTGAGCATGGAATACTAAAATCAACCATGTCCAGATTGCCTAATGCTCTGAAATGTCAATCCTATTGGTGTCTACATATTTGTTTCTTCCTAAGATTATACATTCAACTTCAACCATGTTGAAAATGTCTAATCCTATCACTCACCTTATACTTTGCCTGATTTTCTAATGTCTCTATTGATATCTTTTTCCTACATATTTTCTCCAGTTCATCATTGTGAATGACTTTTCACATGTGCTAATATTTACATTCACTCTCTAAACGAAACAATATTGCTAATGAACTTTTGGTCCGATTCCTATACTCACCCTTTTTACTAAACCTACCGACTATCTTTCTAATCCTACGGACTATTCATTTTTGACTGGATGTTCTCTTCTACATTCAATCATCCAAGGTACAAGGTCCTATGCCATTGCATATCGATTTATCTGAGACATCTGTGCAGAACATAATTCAAAGCTAAGTATCCCACTAAAGGGCCCAATGCCCTTCAGGGCTTCAAATCGTACCTAGATTTTCTGGTTTCATACTTATATTTCACCGATATATTCTTGTGAATATTGCAGGTTCCCAATACCATTATTCATTCCGCAGAATGATGCCTAACCCAAATAGAATATGTTATTAACCCTAACCATACACTGTTCTCTCAATCTAACTTTACAGAAGAGCATAGACAGAGTTGGTCTTACAATACAGGCATGTAGGTGATCTTCCAATTGCTGAGAACCTCAAAGGTTGATGCAGAAATGATCCCAGGAGAAGATGTAGGCAGATATAAAGGACCTGAGAGAGCAAAAGTCATCTTCCATTGCAAACAACCTGGTCAGGATGAAACGATGTGTCTGAATCAGCCTCTCTCTTCTTAATATAAAGAAGATGGACCAAACCAGCCCTGTGTGGAGAGCTTCTCCTCGGTCCCTATGGTTTATATACCATTCTAACTTGTGAAAGTGCCACAGGAAGTAGGGGCAGCCACTATCTCAAGGAACCCTTGGAAGCCACTGTTAGTACAAAGTGGTTGCCAAGGCAGTGACCTCATTCCGTTCCTGAAGGAATTGACCTAAGTCACATCTTTGGTGATGGAACTCCCTGAACTTGTTATCCAGGAAGCCAGGCACACAGAGCCAGTCCCAGTCCCAGTCCCAGTTGGCTCACTTGTTTGGATTTACCAAGGACAGAGTCTGTCTTTCTTGATACCTAATGATTTGAGGATGGCCAAATGCAAGTAGAGCTCTGAAGACGGGCCTTTCCAGAGAAAGCAGGTAGTGGTCAGCCCAGGCTCCTGACAACTTCACAGAGTTGGACAAGGAGACCGGATCTGAGACAGGACAGGCCATTTCGGGGGAACATAGTATGGTCCACCAGTCAGAGGACACTCTGGAAAGTCACAGACTCACTTGGGGGAAGAAGGGGCCTTTGTGAATGTGGGTGTGAGTTTGTGGATTTGTCTCATGTTCTCACAATAGGTAGGAAAGTCAGTATGTTTGGTTAGGAGTGGACTGTTTCTAGAAAGTCGTTTGACAAGGTGAGTGTTTCTATGTCTGTGTATCTCACTGTGTCCGTGGTTGAAAACATTAGAAATAAGAATTCATCAATGGATGTGTCCTGTCTAGTAGAAAGCTTCCCAGCATTCATCCTGCCCATTTTAGGAATGGATTGCAGGTTTCATTATTGATGGGCAACACCTACTATCTTCCCAAAATCCTGTTTTCTTCCTGAATTCTGGCCACTCTCCAGAATAGGCTCATGGTTTTGTGTCCAAGATATGTACGACCTCCAAGCTCTGTGACATGGCCATGTACTGGATAGCTGAAGGGAATGCGAGAATCTCAGAAAACTCAGATATCAGTGTGACCAGGAAAGTCTCAGTGGAGAAACCCTGCTTTGGGCCTTTTGCTAACCTATTTGCCTGTTGCCATGAATATCAGGAAGGTCTTTGCCTCAGGCCAGCCCTTTGTGAATCCTGAAGAAAACTGTTTTCAAATGGTAATTAATGGGCATCACCTGTGGCTCTTTGCTTAAATGCTTTGTAAAGGGATGTGTCTGAATCTGCCTCTTTGCCCTGTGTGAGGTAGTGGCTTAGATTCTCAGCACCAGTTGGATCTAAAGAAAAATCCAATGTGTGCATCCAAAACCAAAATGGCAAAAAGATCAGTCATGGTGCATGAAGTCTCTCACCTTCCTCTTTTAGGTTCCTGACCTCCATCAAGTGAGAATAGGGATCCTTTGGGACAAATGAGTTCTTTCAAGCCCTGCAGAGATGATTGGGTTTTCTCATGACTCCAAATCACATGAAGAAACTATACCTGACAGTCAGTAGGCCTCAAATTGGAGAAGCAGAGCAGTATTAACGGCAGACCTATGTGATCAATCCTGGTTCACAGAAAGGGTGTCCAGGCTACCCTGTGGTTAGGCAAATGAAGGGAAAGAGACCTTATTTTGGAAACTCTCTTAGGCTGTGACATTCATGGAAACATCCAGACAGAGGTTATGATGAATGTATATATGGAAGAAGATGAGGGGCTTGGGGGAGTGTTTTGGTTTTAATTGTGGTCATTTGTGTGGAGTTTGGAAGAGATGACTGGGTCCACCTGGGCTTGAACTCTGATGTGATTCCCCTCAGAGACTGAGTTCTGTAACTGACCTCAGAGAAGTAATTGCGTTGGAATGGGATATGTCTTAATCAGCCTCTTGGCCCTGTGTGAGGCTGTGGCTTTGATTACCAGCACCGTAAGGATCTAAAAAAAGATACCATGTCTGCTTCCAAAACCAAAATGACCAAAATTGCAGTCATTGTTGATGAAGTCTCTCGCCTTCCTTTGTAAGGTTCTGAAAGAATAAAAGAAATTGAAATTGAAACGTAAAGAACCAGGTTCTGTAAAGTATCCAGGCTGCACTCAGAGCCTGAAATTCCTGTGGCAGTTAAGACAATTCCTGGAACTGCCCTTTAGATGTGTGTTGACATCTTCCCTGACCACCTAGTTACTTAACAACCTCTTCTCAAAAACCGTGCAGCTCAGCACATATACATCTCAGGGCTTCAACCAATCATTTTAAATGTATACCCCTTCTCAGGGCTAACCAATAACACCCTGCCTGAACTATTCCCACCAATGAATGTGCAAATCATGTTTTAGAGTTGTTATTTGATTTTCCCACGGTATACGGTGATTTGCTAAAGGAAGCTATGATGTATGTTAAGTCCCTGCCCTCTCTAAAGAATGTATATAAAATCTGCTCATGTTGTTCTCGGGGCTCTTTGTTCATTGCTCCTCTGAAGTGAGCTCTGAGCCCCAGCATGCTGGACCCCCAATAAAACCTTTGCTGTTTCATGAGAAATTCTCTTGGTGGTCTTTTCATCTGGAGGCCCTAGCTGAGAAATCCAGCAGTGACGAAAAAAAGACCCCAACGGACTCCTTTCAGAGTAAGTAAGGTGCCTCTTTCTGGTTTCAGGTTTCAGGTTAGGGCTTGGCAAAATGGCTGTCGGTGAAGAACATTAGCTCTCTGGGATGGTGGCTGACAGATGTGTCACAGAGCCACAGGCCACGTCCCTGGGGGACACTCCAGAGGACTCGGGAAATAGAGGATTAGTAGTTTCCTCAACTCGGTTATTTTTTGCTTCACGATTCGGTTTTCCAGCCCATCAGGTTTTGCTGGCTACTCAGTTTTGTTCATTGTCAGGAACTCATGTTGAGTTTACTGTCTGTCTTTATTGTCTAACCCATCATGTTTTGCCAGTTACTCAGTTCTAATCTTTGTCTTGGACTCATGTTAAACGTTTACTGTTTGTCTTTGTCTGTGTCATGTTTGTGTATTCACTGTCCCTGTTTGAGTAACTCCCATTATGGGACATTATGGGACAAAGCACTTCCATGCCTCTGTCCCTTAACCTTGATCATTGGACTGATGTTTGCTCAAGTACCAAGAATCTTTCTTTTTCAGTAAAATGCCGGACCTGGCAGACTCTCTGTGCTTCAGAATGGCCCATCCTAGGATTCGGATGGCCCCCAGAAGAATCCTTCCACTTCCCTCTAATCCGAAAAGTCAGAGATATTGTCTTTCACCGGGTCCACGTGGCCACCCAGATCAACAGCCATATACCCCTTGCCCCACGATCCTATCATTCCAACATTCTGCTCCTCCCCCTCTTCCCTCCATTCTGAGTCACAAGACTGGACACTCCTCTCTCTCCTTATCCTCTACCCTCGCTCCCCAACCCACAACATGTTCCAGATGATCCTCCCGCCGCTGACTCAGCCTCTCCGCCGCTAGAGGCAATTGGGCCAGACCCAAGCCCTCCAGGGGACTTCCCCGCAGCAGCAGCAGCCCTGCTCCCCTGAAGGAAGCTGGGCCACCTAAAAAAACCCGCAGGAGATGGATAATAGAAAACTCGGAAGCCCCTGTGATGCTCCCTCTCCATCCCTACGGGCCCATGAACCGACCCAACTGGGACCCCAACACCTTTAAATGTAGGTAGCATCTGTCCACTTATCGCCGTTCTCTAATAGTGGGTCTCTGAGCGGCCGCCAGAGGGCCGACTAATTTGTCCAAGGTAAGAGAGATTATCCAAGGGCCTAATGAGTCTCCTTCTATGTTTCTGGAGAGAATTATGGAAGCCTAAAGGAAATATACTCCTTTTGATCCTCAGGCAGAAGACCAAAAGGCATCTGTTGCAATGGCCTTTATCGAGCAGACTGCCCTAGATATTAAGAGAAAGTTACAACGTCTAGATGGATTATAAGATATGACCTTAAGAGATTTAGTCAGAGAAGCTGAGAAAGCATATTATAAGAGAGAAACTGAGGAGGAAAGGGAATAGAGGAGAGAGAGAAGGAAAGGGAACAAAAGAAAGAGGAAAGAAGCAAATGGCAGAGTAAAGCATTGCCTAAGGTTCGGGTCACAGCAGCAAATAGGCCAGAAGTTAAAAAGCAGGGATACATAAAGGGTTACCTGGGCCCACGCCAAAGGCTGCCCCTGGCCTCAAATCAATGTGCCCACTGTAATAAAAAAGAACACTGGGCCAAAGAGTGCCCCCAAAAGAAGCAGCCACGCCAGCCCGCCGTGCTGACTCTAGAAGAGGACTAGAAAATTCGGGGCTCAGATCCCCTTCCCCAGCTCATAGTAACATTTGAAGTTGAGGGGAACACAGTGAACTTTGAAGTGATTACAGGAGCAGTATACTCAGCCTTTAAGACTTCACTGGCCCCCCTATCAATTAAATGGTCCCTAGTTCAAGGGGCTAATGGCAGTAGATATCGGGCTTGGACAACTAAGATGAACATGGACCTCGGAAAGGGAAAAGTCCACCACTGTTTCCTAGTAATTCCAGAATGCCCGGCCCCATTGATGGGCAGGAATCTGCTTACCAAACTCCGGACTAGAATAACCTTTAAACCTAATGGTCCCCAAGTGGAGGTTCTATAGCGTTCAGTATAAACTCCCATAGTCACATCTTTGACTATGTCCGTAGAAGATGAACATCAACTCTTTGCGCCCCATAGGACTAATCAAACAGGCAAACTACCCCATAAATGGATAAAAGATTATCCTAATGCCTGGGCAGAAACTGCTGGGTTAGGTCTAGCCATCAACAACCTCCAATAGTAGTAGAATTAAAAGCCTCTTCGTCTCCAATTAGTGTTAAACAATATCCTCTAAGCAAAGAAGCTAAGGATGGGATAAGGCCCCATATTCATAAATACCTGGCTCTTGGGGTCCTAAGGCCCTGTCAATCAGCCTGGAACACCCCCCGGTACCAGTAAGAAAGCCAGGAACTGGGGACTACCGTCCTGTTCAAGACCTAAGAGAGATCAACAACAGAGTGCAGGACATTCACCCCACAGTACCCAATCCATATAATTTGCTTAGCACTCTGAATCTGTAGCGGAAATGGTACACTGTGCTGGACTTAAAAGATGCTTACTTCTGCTCGCCTATACATAAGTACTGTTAGTTGCTGTTAGCTTTAGAGTGGATAGACCCAGAACCTGGAACATCTGGCCAACTAACCTGGACTAGACTCCCACAGGGGTTCAAAAAATCCCCCACTCTCTTTGATGAAGCCCTCCACAGAGACATCAATGACTTCAAAACTGCACACCCCGAAGTCACCCTACTCCAATAGTGGATGATCTTCTATTGGCAGCCGACACCAAGGAGACCTATGAGTCTGGGACCCAAGCACTATTATTCGAGCTTGCTCGGCTTGGATATAAGGCTTCTGCCAAAAGGCCCAAATTTGTCAGCAAGAAGTAATCTTCCTGGGTTATTCTCTCAGGGGTGGCAAACGATGGCTCCCTGAGCCCAGAAAAAAAACTGTTGTGCAGATACTGCCCCAATCTAATAAGAGAAAACTCAGAGAGTTTCTTGGGACTGCCAGCTTTTGCAGGTTATGGACTCCTGGGTTAACATCTTTGGCTGCCCCTTTATACCCGCTGATAAAGGGGGATGTCCACTTCCAATGGACCCCTGAGCACCAACAAGCTTTTGATAATGTCAAAAAAAGATGCTGCTATCTGCTCCGGCCTTAGCACTCCCAGATGTAGAAAACCCTTCACTCTCTACATCGAGGAAAAGAAAGGAATAGCACGGGGAGTGCTCACTCAGTCTTTTGGACCTTGGAAAAAGCCGGTAGCGTATTTATCCAAAAAACTGGACCCAGTGGCTAGCGGGTGGCCCCATTGCTTAAGTGCTATAGCAGCGGCAGCCCTTCTAATAAAAGATGCTCATTAATTAACGTTGGGACAGAAGCTAACCATTATATCCCCCCATGCCCTGGAGAGCATGATCTGTTAGCCTCCAGAGAGGTGGCTATCAAACTCCAGAATAAACCACTACCAGAGCCTCTTGCTTGACAAAGACAGAATAACGCTGGGACCCCCTGCTCCACTCAACCCATCTACACTGCTGCCAGAAGAATCATCAGGACCCATCACTTATGAGTGTCAACACATACTGGCAAGGAAACCAGTATACAACAAGACTTGAAGGATCAGCCACTGCCTCGCCCTGAAGTCGTATGGTTTACGGATGGCAGCAGCTTCCTCCAAGATGGTAAGCAGCGGGCTGGAGCAGCAGCAGTTAGCAAAACTAATTTCATCTGATACTCTGGTCTCCCAGAAGGGACATCAGTCCAAAAAGCAGAACTGATTGCCCTTATGAAAGCATTGGAACTAGCAACAGGCAAAAGGGCCACCATATAAACTGTTAGCCACGATGCATTTGCCACTGTTCATATGCACGAGACTATTTACCAACAATGGGGGCTATTAACCTCTGCCGGGAAAGAAATAAAGAATAAAGATGAGATCCTCCACCTTTCCTCAGCAGTTCAGGGCCATAAGAAACTAGCTATAGTGCACTGTCCAGGGCACCAGAAGAGAAACAATCCCGTGGCAGTTGGAAACAGAAGGGCAGATGAGGAAGCTTAATTGGCAGCCCTAAACGGAGTGACTCTGTTAACTTTTTTCACACCGGGGGGAACAAAAATCAGGAGACTTGGCCGCCCCGGAACATTCAGGCAACTTATCATCTGAGGAGACAGATAGAGAACTCTGGGACCCTACAGAGCCAAGTTTACAATTTCAAAAAGCCCACCTTTATGTCAAAGATGTACACCAGCTCAACCACTTAGGCTCAAAGAAGTTATAAGCACTCTTAAAGGACCGAATAAAGGACTGATTATTGACTGACTCACAGAGGAAAAAAATAGCTGAGCTGGTGACTAGAGCTTTTCAAGTCTTCCAATTACTTAATACTTTCCCATCCAAGAGTCCTGCAGGGATGCGCATACGAGGAACCAGACCAGGACAATTCTGGGAAGTGGACTTTACTCAAATTAAGCCAGCAAGGTATGGACTTAAATATCTCCTAGTCTTTGTAGATACTTTTTCAGGATGGGTCGAAGCCTTCCCCATGAAGAAAGAAACAGCTCAGATGGTGGTCAAAAAGATCCTAGAAGACAGTTTTCCAAGGTTCGGCCTGCCTAAGGTAATAGGGTCTGATAACGGACCGGCATCCATGGCCAAGGTAAGTCAGGGATTTTCCAGGACCCTGGGGATTAATTGGAAGTTATATTGTGCTTATAGACCCCAGAGCTCAGGGCATATAGAAATAATGAATAGAACCATCAAAGAGACTTAACGAAATTAATCTTGGAGACTGGCATAAAAAATTGGACTATGCTCCTCCCTCATGCACTTTTTCGTGCAAGAAATACCCCTCCGCCTCTTTGTGTAACCTCACCCTTTATGAAATTTTCTACGGTGCCCCTCCTCCATTAAGGGACCTAACCCCAACTCTGAGATTAATGATTCCTTCAACACCCCCTTGCTAGACAGAATTAAAGCCCTTGAACAAACCCAGCACCCAGCGATACCTGTGAAAACAGTTGGCCACTGCTTATCATCCTGGAGACGAGGGAACTCCACATTGATATCAAGTGGGAGACTTCGTCTACATGAGACAGTGTCAGGTGTCATCCCTGGAACCCTGCTGGAAAGGACCATACCAGGTGCTGCTTATAACACCTACAGTGGTGAAAGTGGATGGGATCACTTCCTGGATCCATACCTCCCATCTCAATCCTGCGCCCTCTCCAGACTCTGGCTGGAAACTGGAACAGACTGGTAACCCTCTCAAGTTGCATGTCCGTGGTGTGGGTAGGGCTATGGATTCTTCCCCTGACCACCAGCAGTCCTAATCCCCATCAGCCTGTTCAGCAACAATGGCAAGTTTTATAAATCCTACTGGGCAAGTAGTGTGGTCTATTTCACATACAGCCCCCTTATGGACTTGGTGGCCATCTCTCCACCCGGATATTTGTCAGCTTGCCATAGGCCTCTCTGACTGGGATCTCCCTGACATAGTGGACCCCACACAGATGCCACTCAAACCCAAACCAGGGCAACATAGACCAACTTACCCCATGAATTATTGATGTCATCTCCCCCAGCTCAGGTGTAAACTAGCCAGTCTTGTGTATTAAGTGTGCCCAGCTGATTTCTGAAGTCACAAACAGGCCCAAACCTGTGGAGGACCCAGTGACTTTTATTGTAGATCTTGGGGTTGTGAACACACGGGACCTATCTTGTGAAACGCAAACTCCCCAGACAGTATGATTTGGGTAGGATGAAATGACATCTGGATTGATCCCAATAAATGTGCCGCTATCCAAGTGGTGTCAAAAACTTGCTGTGGAAAAAATAGTCTATGTTACCCCCTCAATATAACTTTCACTTCCAAAGGAAGGGGCTACCTCAGAACAACATGGCCTATGGGAAATACTTGGGGAATGCGATTCTATATTAATGGCCCTGGTTATGACTTTGGTCTCTGGTTCACCATCCAGCTTAAAAAGGAAGAAAATCCCACAGCAATAGGGCCCAATCCCCTCAAGTCAGGAATTAAGCCTCCTCAACCTCCCATGCCTAGATCTACCAAAACCCCTCTACCATCTCATACTTCGCAGTTTCCATCTTTGTCTACTTCCCCAGTCCAGAGTACAGCTGACTCCTCCCCCTGGGAACTAATTAAAGGAACCTTTATGGTACTGAACTCCACACAGTCAGAACTCCTTGCATTTCAGCCCAGGTATTTGACAGCTCTGTACATTATTGTATAATGGTGCAGATACTCCCCAGGGTGCTCTATCATGATGCAGAATCCTTTGAAGGTCTACTAGGGGGACAACCAACCCGATTTTGCCGGGAGCCAGTGTCCCTTACTCTAGCCATCCTATTGGGGCTAGGAGCTGCTGCAGGAGTGGGTACAGGAACAGCTGATATGATCCATGGGTCACCACAAATGGCCTGATTAGAAACAGCAATAAATCAAGACTTGAAGACGTTAGAGACCTCCATCACACTTTTGCAGGAATCCTTAACCTCTCTCTCTAAAGTTGTTTTACAGAACAGTCGAGGATTAGACCTCCATTTCATGAGGGAGGGAGGCCTCTGTGCTGTACTGAGAGAAAAATGCTGTTTTTATGCTGACCATACTGGAGTTGTAAAATAATCCATGAGTAAATTGAGAAAATTCCTTGTAGAGCACCAGAGAGAAAGGGAGATTCAACAAGTGTGGTTTGAGTCATGATATACCCTGTCCCCCTGGTTAACTACACTCCTATCAGCCTTAGCTGGACCCCTGATCATGCTTATGGTGTTGATAACTGTGGGACCTCGTTTGCTTAACTACATAGTTTTCTTTCTCCAGGCTCAGATTGGGCAGGTAAAACTCATGGTAATCAGACAGAAATACACTTCACTGGCAGAAATAGAATGTGAGACCCCACAATAATTATGATTCATTACTTTTAAGATTAAAAGTAGGCAGAAAAAGGAGTGAGAAATGAAAGAATTAATGAAATTGAAATTGAAACGTAAAGAAACAGGTTTTGTAAAGTTTACAAGCTGTGCTCAGAAGCTGAAATTCCTGTGTCAGTGAAGACAATTCCCGGAACTGCCCGTTAGATGTGTTGAAATCTTCCCTGACCACCTAGTTACTTAACAACCCCTTCCCAGAAACCGTGCGTGTCAGCACGTATACATCTCAGGGCTTCAACCAATCAGTTTAAATGTATACCCCTTCTCAGGGCTGACCAATCACCCCCTGCCCGAACTGTTCCGGCACATGAATGTGCTAATCATGTTTTACAGTTGTTATTTGATTTTCCCACAGTATATGATTGTCGCGACCCCTTGCCCGCAAGGAAGACGCAACTCAGAAATCTTCTTTCAGCAGTTTATTCAGGCCTTGATAAAAGTATCTTCTAGTGACCCCCCTCCTCCCGAGCGCCCAAGCACAGTCTAATAAAGCCTCCCACGTACCAATCTTAAGCCGCCACGTGGATCTTTCTCATAGGGTAGCAAGGGATAGCGTGCCAACTCTCCATAAAAGGAGTTGCTTACTACAGGCCACAGTGGAAGCCGGCGCCATCTTCTAATGGCGGCCACAATCTACAACAATGGCTTACCACAGTTCCCCCTTCTATTTTATAAAACAATGCAGGCGAAAGTAGAGGTCCTATCCCACTGTGCAGAAGCGGCTGCAATGTATGGTTCAGTCCTAAGGAGGCGCCTTCCCCAGACCTGACCCCATATCAGCCGACGCCTTTTTTCGTAGGGCGGGGGCGTGGACGTCAAACCCGCATGCAATAGGACATGCTTTCCTTGAGGTCCGTTGAGGGATCACTCAAGTGCAGTGCTTTGCCTCGCATCCTGCATCTTGACGACGGCGAGAAGTAGGGCAACACAGGTAGCCTGGTAACAATAACAAATTTTTAGTTGGCAAAACAATCCCTAAGCCCCAGAGGAAAGTAAAGAGTCTATAGCCGAGAAGAAAGACCAGTCCTAAAACCCATCTGCGTGCAATGGTAACAAGACCTGCAGAGTGCAAGGGCTATTCAGTACTGGGGGAGAATAAGAAAGAGGACATGCCAATCCCAGTGCACTGTGAAATTAACTTGGGGTGCAATGGCCATGCCCAGAAAATCACTGTTTAAGATGCTCAAGCCAGATTTGTGGAGACATGCCATTTTCCAAGGCCGCAAGAGCCTATACAATCATAGCCTTCTCCTGTGTATGGCGAGTTTTAAGGCGACAGAGAAGCTACAAACAAAGTATAATACCGAAGCAACACATTGCCCCCAAAATGGCCACTCCCACCCACTCCTTAAAGAAGGAAAAGGCAGAAGATAGCCAACTGGTGAATTGACCCAAAGTCACTGGTTCGACACGGGTACTATTCAAAACAGCAATTTGAGTTAGTTGAGATTGGAGTAAGTTTTCTGCTTCCATGGACCAGGTTCCGGATAAATATTTCCCGATGATGTGGGAGGCATTCCTGGAATCATTAAATCTGACAGAGGTTATACATAAATGTGCACGTTGATCAACACAAACTAAATATACTAGATCAGACAATTTCTCAACTTGATCTTGAAGCAGATTTATCCTTTGATTAGCAGCCAGAATCCCAGATAAAATGTGTTGATTAATTCTACTTTGAGATTTACGTATGGTGGATGTTTGTTGAATAACCTCATTAAGAGTGGCAGCAGTTTGTACTTGGCTGGCCATGGCTACTCCAGCTGTAACTGCTGCAGCAGCAGATACCGCCACAGCTGTCACTATAACTGCCATAATACCAAAATCTTTACGGGCTCTAATCAGTTCAACAATAGGAAAAGATTCCGGATCCACAGTAACTGGGATCGGGACAAAGGTTGGAATTTTCATAATCACTGCCACAGTCCAAGAGCCATTCCAACACTCAGTTAAATAACAGGTAACATTAGAACAATTAAGCATCCCCTGTGATGTATCATTAGCCAAAAGAAACAGGAACGGAGATTGGAGACAGACTGCTGCAGAGGATAACGTAGCATTACTTAATTGTGAGTTATGTGAAATATTTCCAAGTCTCTTACCTCGATCCGAGTCTTGGATACTACCAGAAACATTAAACAACCAGCTTTTGACTCCTCGTAATTGAGCCAAAGTGGAGATATCAGCTGTGGCTCCCTTTTCATTGGAAATTAACCATTGAAACCAAGACCAACCTGTTCCTATAGAGGAATTACAGTTGGAAGAATTATATAAGTATCTTTTATGAGAGGGGGAAAGAGAGAAACCCTTAGAGACCTGATGTTTCTCCCAAGAGTGATCTTGACAAGGCGTGAATGTTCGGGGGGGTATCCTGTTTGTTGATTAGCAAACTTGCCTTGTCCCAAAATCATATCCTTATCCTAGGCAGGGCGTCTCGCTGCATGATTTTGAGCAGCTTGCTCTACTGCACCCTCTAGCATAAATGCTCTCCAATCCAAAATTTCCCTGGGGAGACACAAGCGCAGACTAGATTAGCCCAATCTGAAGGAGTCATACAAAATCTAGCAAGTCCCTCCACCTGAGTAAGGGTGAAAGCGGCATCCACGCCATAAGTGCAGACAGATTCTGCCAAGGTTTTAATTATCTTAAAGTCTAAAGGCTCATGATATCTTCCCCTGTTATTGTCCTGAAATACAGGGTATGCAAGTCCCATATCTGTATTAACTGTCCTCCAAACTTGCGCATGATAAGATCTCCCGGAATTTTGGCTCCCCCCCACATACGGGGGTGGGGCAACCGGCACCATATCTTTTTCGAGATATTCTACCTCCTCCTCCTCAGAGTGTTGTTGACCAATATTGGATCCCGTCCCCTTTTTACAGTAGGCCTGCGTGCCCTGTATCCCTTGTTTCTTTTTCTTCATTTTTATCTTGTGTAGTTGTTGTAGGAATATATCAAGGTCCTCAGAACTCTCTGAGCCGCTTGTGTTCGCAGGCGTTTTTAATTCAGCCAAGTCTGGGTAGAGCCTTCTCCTATTTTTAGTTTCAGGCTCTTTTGCCTTCTCACTACTCTTACTCCCAATGCTCTCTGCCACTTCACTATGTGATCTTTCAGACTTTTCCTCATGTAGTTGCTCAAGAACAGCTTGACCCTCACTCACAGCTTCCTGGCATTTACTATCTACTATACATCCTCTAACTAACTTACAAAGTGGTATAACACCACCCTCTAAGGTGCCTTGTTCACGAGCGAAATCTAGATCTTTCCCTAATTTGTCCCAGCTAGGTATAGAAAGGCTGCCCGAAAACGCAAACCACGGTGCAGCAATATCTGTCTTCTGTAAAAATCTCTGTAAAGTACTACGTTTCACTTCTAGTCCCTTGGAACGTAACAGGCCATGTAGGACCAGGAGAAGCGGACTTGACACAACAAAAGACACACAAAAAACAAAAGTGAAAGTACACAGTGCAGCTGCAATAAAATGTAACGCTCTCTCTTGCTTTACAGAGGAGCTGCCCCGCTTTGATCGCGGATCCCACTTACCTGGGACTAATCCCCGCTTTGATAGTGGATCCCACTTACCTGGGACTAACCGGTGCACCACACCTGACTACTGAAAGTTCTGGTTCCCGGGTCTCGGCACCACTTGTCGCGACCCCTTGCCCGCAGGGAAGACGCAACTCAGAAATCTTCTTTCAGCAGTTTATTCAGGCCTTGATTAAAGTATCTTCTAGTGACCCCCCTCCTCCCGAGCGCCCAAGCACAGTATAATAAAGCCTCCCACATACCAATCTTAAGCTGCCACGTGGATCTTTCTCATAGGGTAGCAAGGGATAGCGTGCCATCTCTCCATAAAAGGAGTTGTTTACTACAGGCCACAGTGGAAGCCGGCGCCATCTTCTAATGGCAGCCACAATCTACAACAATGGCTTACCACATATGTTGATTTGCTAAAGGAGGCTATGATGTATATAAAGTCCCTGCACTCTCTAAAGATTGTATATAATATCTTCTCAAGTTGTTCTCGGGGCTCTTTGTTCTTTGCTCCTCTGAAGTGAGCTTTGAGCCCCAGCATGCTGGACCCCAATAAACCATTTGCTGTGGCATGAGACAATAGGTGCTTGGGTTTTCTCATGTCTCCAAATCATATAAAGAATCTATACCTGACAGTCAGTAAGCCTCAAATTGGAGAAGCAGTGCAGTATTAGCGGCAGGGCTACTTGATCACTCCTGAATCAAAGGAAGGGTGTTCAGGCCACCCAATGCCCTTCTGGACTTCAAATATTACCTAGATTTCTGTTTTCATACTTATATTTCACCAGTATATTCTTGTAAATATCGCAGGTTCCCAATACCTTAATTCATTCCACAGAATGATTCCTAAACCAAATCGAACCTGTTATTACCCTTAAACATGCAATATTTCCTCAATCTAACTTAACAGAAGAACAAGGATATTGTTGGTCTTACAATACAGGAATATAGGGGATCTTCCACCTGCTGAGAACCTCAAAGTTCCATGCAGAAATGATTCCTGAAGAAGATGTAGACACCTATGAAAGACCTGAGAGAGCAAAAGTCAACTTCCATGTAAAACAACCTGGTCAAAATGAAGGGATGTGTCTAAAAGCCTCTCTCTTCTTAATGTAGATTAAATCGACCAAACCAGGCCTGTGTGGAGAGCTGTTCCCGGGTGCCTATGGTTGATATACCATTCTATCTTGTGAAAGTGTCACAGGAAGTATGGGCAGCCTCCATCTCATGGAACCCTTGGAAGCAACTGTTAGGACAAAGTGGTTGCCAACGCAGTGACCTCATTCAGTTCGTGAAGGAAGTGACCTATCACACATCCTTGGTGATGGAACTCTCTGAACTCGGGATCCAGGAAGCCAGGCACCCAGAGCCAGTCCCTGTCCCAGTTCCAGTGGTCTCACTTGTTTGGATTTACCAAGGACAGAGTCAGTCTTTCTTAGTACCTACTGAAGTGAGAATGGCCAAATGCCAGGAGAGCTCTGAAGAGGGGCCTTTTCTGAGAAAGCAGATAGTGGCTCAACCATGGCTCCTGACAACTTCACAGAGTTGGCAAAGAAGACCAGTTCTGAGATAGGACAGGCCATTTTGGTGGAACATAGTATGGCCCAAAAATCAGAGGAAACTCAGGATACTCACAGACATACTTGGGGGAAGGAGGTTCCATTGTGGGTGTCGGTGTGAGTTTGTGGTTTTGTCTCATGTTCTGAGAATAGGTAGGAAAGGCGGTTTGTTTGTTTGGACTGGAATGTTTCTAGAAAGTCGTTTGACAATGCGAGTGTTTCTATGTCTGTGTATCCCACTGAATCTGTTTTTGTAGACATTTGAAAAGCGAATGCATCAATGGTTGTGTCCTGTCTAGTAGAAAGCTTCCCCGCATTCATCTTGCCAAATTAAAGAATCAAGAGCTGCTTGCCTTATGGATGGGCAACACCTATTATCTTCCTAACTTCCTCTTTTCTTCCTGAATACTGGCCACTCTCCAGAATAGCCTCATGGTATTATTTCCAAGATATGTACCACCTCCAAGCTCTGTGACATGATCATGTACTGGATAGCTGAAGGGAATGAGAGCATCTCAGAAAACTCAGATATCAGTGCAACCACTAAAGTCTCAGTGGAGAAACACTACTTTGGACTTTTGTTCTGTTGTCCTGAATGTCAGGAAGGTGTTTGCCTCAGGCCACCCCTGTGTGAAACCTGAAGAAATCAATTTTCAAATGGAAAAGGATGGGCGTCACCTGTGGCTCTTTGCTTAATTTCTTTGGAAATGGATGTGGCTGAATCAGCCTCTTTGCCCTGTGTGAGGCAGTGGCTTAGATTCTCAGCACCTGATGGATCTAAAGAAAGTTTCCAAGTGTGCATCCAAAACCAAAATGGCCAAAAGAGCAGTCATTGTGGATGAAGTCTCTCGCCTTCCTCTGTAAGCTTCCTGACCTCCATCAAGTGAGAATAGGGATCCGTTGGGTCAAACCAGTTCTTCAAAGCTCGGCAGAGGCTAGCCAATAGGTGCTTGGGTTTTCTCAGGACACCAATTCACATAAAGAATCTATACCAGACAGTCAGTTGGCCTCAAACTGGAGAAGCAGAGCAGTATTAAAGAAGGGCTATTTGATCACTCTTGGTTCACAGGAAGGGTGTCCAGGCCACCCTGACTTTAGGCAAATGAGGGGCAAGGGAGCTTATTTTGTACACTGTCTTGGGCTGCGCCCGTCATGGAAACCTCTAGCCAGAGGTTATTCAGAGTGTCTATGTTGAAGAAGATGAGGGCCATGTGGGAGTGTTTTGGTTTTAATTGTGGTCATTTGTTGGTGGTTGGAAGAGAATCCTGGGTCCACCTGGGCTGGAATTCTGGTGTGATGCCCCTTAAAGACTGAGTTCTGGAACTGACCTCAGAGAAGTATTGCCATTAATTGTGTTGGGATTTTAGGCGGCCATGCATGAGAGTCGCCATTGGAAACTGAGATCTAAGCCTGGGGTGGCTATTCACCAAGCACTGTCAATCTCAGCCAGGACATCACATGATTTTATTATGAAAGACTTGGCAGCCATTGTTGACAGTCAAAACACACATGGACCTCACATTGTAGACCTCAATGGGCCTGACTTCATGTGGCCTTTTGGCCACACTTTGGGAAGCCTTGCCTCTGAGAATTCTCCAGAGGTTTCCTTGAAATGTGCTTCCTAAAAATTTAATGATTCCTGAATGAATTGAAACCCACAGTTTCTCCAACTTCATCCTTGAAAAATTTCTAGATAAATACCATGAAATTTTTGAAATTTCCATGACCAGTTGGCACTGGAGAACCTTTGGATGTCCTGTTGCTGATCAAGAGTGTACCAGACAGTGCCTTCCTTGACTGGGTTTCATGAAAATGGTGTAGAACAGAGCTGCCAGTATGGTGGAGCCTGCTGAGTAGTGGGCCCAGAGCTGTGGTGTGCAGTTGTGTGATAAAACATCTGTGGTGGGGTCATGTGGATCTTACTTCGGCTTCCAAATGCTTGTGATTGACATGGTGCAGCCAGCAGACTTTTGTATATTAAGCCATCTTGTTAGATGGAGAGTTTTCAGGGCAATGTTCAGAATCAAGTTGCTACGGTCAAGGGGGCAAGCAATGTGGCATAGAAGCCTGATTGGTGCATTCTCCATCAGACCCTTACCCACCACACGTGACAGAACTCCCTCCAGCACTGTGTTCCAGTTGAACTCCTTGTATTTTGTGAAGCAAATACCAAACTCCCAGTGCAGCAACAAGAAACACAACAAAATTGGAGAATGACCAAATGGCTTCACAGTCTACACGGAAAGATTCTTAGACCCCAGTGGCCACAGCTTACCCACAAAGAGAGAATTCAGCACTGCTGCCTCATGTTCATTGGAAAATAAGAAACCATGTCCTCCATGTAACATAGATGCATACACAGCTTTGATGATCTCACTACAAAGGAAGCTAAAGCTCCTGAAAACAACATATATTTCAAGTGTACAATCTCAAAGACAGTTTCCCAGATGTCTTGAGGCCTGCACACTTCCATGTTTGTGGAGTGTTTACAGTCTCCATTACTTTTGGAAACTCCTCTACCACCTCCAGTGTTGTGAACTCCCGAGCATTTTCCATTCCAGATATGTATTCATAGATTTTCTAACTCTTCTCCTCTAATTGTATCTTACTTGGGGCGAAGGTAATGTCAAGGCATTGTTCTGGATGACAGTGGGAAGATTTTTTTGTAGCACATATTTGCATACACATTGGATTCATTTTCCAATTATTCATTCTAAATACTTAATCCCTCATAGTAACCCACTCCCTACTAGACTCTGACTACAAATCCTAATATGATGGATAAAAATAGACCAAACCAAATTGAAATACAAGCAGTTCAAAGGATGCCAGGTGTACATTTGGACGTTCCTTTTGCATTATATATGGTAGGAGTTTTAAATCTAGTGAATTTTTTGTTGAAACACTTCTCCATGTGTTTTTAAAGTTAACAAATATGTGAATTCATGTCTCCATTTCTCTGTAGCCTAATCAGCACATATATTTTTATATGCACATATAGAATCCTACCTGGTACCACACGTACATTCTTGTGAGGTGGCTGACTTGGCAGATACAAATTGTAAGAAGAGATCACTCCTGTTAAACACTGTTGGAACTGAAAATTCAACCTATGCATGAGTATCCTAGCTGAACAACATTATACATAAATTCATGTTCAGTAAAATGAATATTTTTAGATCTGTGGATCATATATATTTCATGGTGAATTTCATTTGGCTTGTATATTAATACTTTTTAATTTCTGTGTGTGTATTTTAATGTCTGTATATATATATATATATATATATATATTTTTCCAGAGTTTTCAAAATATGAAATAAATGTATCTTATTATGTACTCCCTAAATTCATTAATATTTAAGTGCGTATTTATAATCAACTTTTCATAAGATTATTCTAAGACATATTCATCCTCCTGAAATACGTATTTGTTTCCTAGTACTGAAAACTAAGTTCAGTGAATTGTGCATACATATCCTAATATTTTTACACTAATTGACCCAGGTTAATATAAATGCAAGTAGATTCCTATGGGATATGATGTGTATTTTGACGTTCATTTTGTTTCAACACTTGTACATTACTATTTCCTCAGTTTATGCACATCATAAGATATATATTTCATCCACAAGTTCAGAAAATTAAAGGCTTTTGTTTCACTTTCAATCACTTCCTGCTTCAGAACACATGTATTCCTCCAGGTTACATGACTGGTTTTTCATGAGACTTCTTTCCAAACACATTATTTTCGATTTCCACAATTACCTTTGAAGCAAAACTCACACATTCTTCATGATAAACCATAACCCTAATATTACCATTAGATGTATAACTGGTTTGAATGAATGGATATATATCAATATAAGGTTTCCTGTATATTTTCAGATATCAACTCGAACCATTATTTAAGTTGGAACCAGTTATATTATTTATTTACATTATGGTCTATTCATGCATTATTTCTATATTCATAGACACAGTGTACACCTATTTGTATTCAAAATACTAATTTACACGTCTTCAAAATACTGTTCCTAGAAATGGTGAAAGAAATACTCATGTCACCTGATCTACATATACAATTTATCACAGTAATATTCTGGAAACAAAAAGCAAATGTCACACTTATGATTGTACTAAAGCCTAAATGGAAATTGAACATGGATTACTAAAATCATGCATGTCCAGGTTGCCTATTGCTCTCAAATGTCGATCCTATTGGTGACTACATATTTGTTTCTTTCTAAGATTATATATTCAACCTCAAACCTGTTGAAAATGTCTAATCCTATTACTCACCTTATACTTTGCCTGATTTCCTAATGTCTCTATTGATATATATTTTCCCCAGTTCATCATTGTGACTGCCGCTTAACATGTGCTGATATTTACATTCACTCTCTACATGAAACCCTATTGCTAAGACCATTTTGTCCAAATCCTATACTCACTCATCTTTCTAAAACTACCGACTATCTTTCTAATCCTACCAACTATCCCTTTTTGACTGCATGTTCTCTTTGACATTCAATCATCCTAGGTACAATGTCCTATACCATTGTATATTGATTTATCTGAGACATCTGTGCAGAAATTAATTCAAAGCTAAGTATCCCAATCAAGGGCCCAATGCCCTTCTGGGCATCAAATCTTACCTAGATTTCTGTTTTCATATTTATATTTCAACTGTATATTTTGTAAATATCGCATGTTCCCATAACCATTATTCATCCTGCAGAATTATTCCTAACCCAATCGAACATGTTGTTAACCCTAACCATACACTGTTCGCTCAATCTAACTTTACAGAAGAGCAGGGAAAGAGTTGATCTTCCAATACTGGATTGTAGGGTATCTTCCATCTGATGAGAACCTCAAAGGTCCATGCAGAAATGATACGTGGAGAAGAAGAAGGCAGCTATGAAGGACCTGAGAGAGAAAAAGTCATTTTCAATGTTAAATAACCGGGTCAGGATGAAGAGATGTATCTGAATCAGCCTTTCTCTTCTTAATGTACAGAAGATGGACCAAACCAGGCCTGTGAGAAGAGCTGTTCCCGGGTGCCTATTGTTGATATACCATTCTAACTTGTGAAACTGTCACAGGAAGTACGGGCAGTCTCCATCTACAGGGACCCTTAGAAGCAAATATCAGTACACACTTCCTTGGTGATGGAACACTCTGAACTTGGGATCCAGGAAGCCAGGCACCCAGAGTCAGTCCCAGTCCCAGTCCCAGTGGTCTCAAATGTTTGGATTTACCAAGGACAGAGTCAGTCTTTGTTGGTACCTACTGAAGTGAGAATGGCCAAATGCCAGGAGACCTCTGAAGAGGAGCCTTTTCTGAGAAATCAGGTAGTGGCTCAACCATGGCTCCTGACAACTTCACAGAGTTGGTGAAGAAGACCAGATCTGAGACAGAACAGGCCATTTTTGGGGAACATAGTATGGACCACCAGTCAGAGGACACTCAAGATATTCACCAACATACTTGGGGGAAGGAGGTGCGGTTGGGGGTGTTGGTGTGAGTTTGTGGTTTTGTCTCTTTTCTGAGAATAGGTAGGAAAGACTGTTTGTTTGTTTGGACTGGAATGTTTCTAGAAAGTCGTTTGACAACGTGAGTGTTTCTATGTCTGTGCATTCCACTGTATCTGTGGTTGTAGACATTTGAAAAGCGAATGCATCAATGGTTGTGTCCTGTCTAGTAGAAAGCTTGCCAGCATTCATCCTGCACAATTAAAGAATGGAGAGAGGCTTGCCTTATGGATGGGCAACACCTACTATCTTCCTAAGTTCTTGTTTTCTTCCTGAATACTGGCCACTCTCCAGAATAGCCTCATGGTTTGGTTTCCTAGATATGTACCACCTTCAAGATCTGTTACATGGCCATGTACTGGATAGCTGAAGAGAATAGAAGCATCTCAGAAAACTCACATATCAGTGTGACCATTAAAGTCTCAGTGGAAAAACACTGCATTGGGCCTTTTGCTTACCTATTTTTCTGTTGTCCTGAATGTCAGGAAGATCTTTGCCCCAGGCCACCCCTTTGTGAAGCCTGAAGAAAAGAGTTTTCAAATGGAAATGAATGGGCATCACCTGTGGCTCTTTGCTTAATTGCTTTGGAAAGAGATGTGGTGAATAAGCCTCTTTGCCCTATGTGAGGCAGTGGCTTAGATTCTCAGCACCTGATGGATCTAAAGAAAGTTTCCCAGTTTGCATGCAAAACAAAAATGGCCAAAAGAGCAGTCATTGTGGACGAAGTCTCTCGCCTTCCTCTGTAAGCTTCTTGACCTCCATCAAGTGAGAATAGGGATCCTTTGTGTCAAATCAGTTCTTCAAAGCCCTACAGAGGCTAGCACATAAGGGCTTGGGTTTTCTCATGACACCAATTCACATAAAGAATCTATACCAGACAGTCAGTAGGCCTCAAATTAGAGAAGCAGAGCAGTATTAAGAGCAGGACTATTTGATCACTATTGGTTCACAGGAAGGGAGTCCAGGCCACCCTGACTTTAGGCAAATGAGGGGCAAGGGAGTTTATTTGGAAAACTGTCTTGGGCTGTGCCCCTCATGGAAACCTCCAGTCAGAGGCTATGAAGAGTGTCTATGTGGAAGAAGATGAGGGCCATTTGGGAGTGTTTTGGTTTTAATTGTGGTCATTTGTGTGGTGGTTGGAAGAGATGACTAGGTCCACGTGGCTTGAACTCTGGTGTGATTCCCCTTACAGACTGAGTTCAGGAACTGACCTCAGAGAAGTATTGCCATGAATTGTGTTGGGATTTTAGGAGACCACGCATGAGGGTTGCCTTTGGAAACTGAGATCAATGCCCAGGGTGGCTTTCCGCAGAGCATTGTCAATCTCTGCCAGGGCATCACATTATTTTATTCTGAAAGACTTGGCAGCCATTGTTGACAGTCAAAACACACATGGGCCTCACATTGTAGACCTCAATGGGCCTGGCTTCATGTGTCCTTTTGGCCACTCTTTGGGAAGCCTTGCCTCTGAGAGTTCTCCAGAGTTTCCTTGAAATGTGCTTCCTCAAACATTAATGGTTTCTGAATGAATTGAAACCCACAATTTCTCCAACTTCATCCTTGAAAAATGGCTAGATAAATACAATGAAATTTTTGAAATTTTCATGACCAGGTGGCACTGGACAACCTTTCAATGTCCTCTTACTGATGAAGTGTGTACCAGACAGTGCCTTGATTGACTGGGTTTCATGAAAATGATGTAGAACAGAGATGCCAGTATGTTGGAGTCTGCTGAGTAGTGGGCCCAGAGCTGTGGTGTGCAGGTGTGTGATAAAACATCTGTGGTCGGGCCATGTGTATCTGACATTGACTTCCAAATGGCTTGTGGCTGACATTGTGCAGCCAGGAATCACTTATATGTCTGATAACTCTCCATATAAGTCATCTTGTTATATGGAGATGTTTCAGGACAATGTTCAGAATCAGGTGCTATGGTCAAGGGGACAAGCTATGTGGGATAGAAGCCTGGTTGATGCATTCTCCTGCAGACCCTCATCTATTTCATGTGACAGAACTCTCTCCAGCACTGTGTCCCAGCTGAATTCCTTGTATTTTGTGAAGCAAATAACAAACTCCCAGTGCAGCATCAAGAAACACCATGAAAAGTGGAGGATGACCAAATGGCTTCACAGTCCACACGGGGAGTCACTTAGCCTTCAGTGGCCACAGTTTACCTACAAAGAGTGAATTCAGCACTGCTGCCTCATGTCCTTTGGAAAATAAGAAACCAAGTCCTCCACGTCACATAGATGCAGATCCAGCTTTGATGGTCTCATTAGAAAGAAAGCTAAAGCTCCTGACAACAACATATATGTCAAGTGCCCATCCTCAGAGGCAGTTTCTAAGGAAGTCTTTAGGCCGGCAGAGCTGCATGTTTGATAGCGTTTACCTATTAGACCAGGATGCAAGAAAAGACCACTGACTCCAATTAAAATCAAGTTAAAGCAAGCTTATAATTTCCACTGCCCAGGTGGCCTCTCCCTCCCAAAACAGTGGGAACAAGACAGCCACCCAAATTTCCTACAGCCCAGGTTTATAACCCAGAATTTTACACTACAGGGGGGTTACAAATATCAGAACTCTGACAAGCATCACACTAATCGTAGTTTATATATATATATATTTTTTTTTTTTTTTGCTGGCCCCAACATCAGAATTTATGAAAACCATTAGAACCTCAGAGAGGGTCATTGTCTGGCCAGGGAAGGCCAATATTTATGAGGTGTCAATAAAGTTTCATAGAGGGCTGTTCCTGGTCAAAGTGCCAGGCATGGGTGAGTTCAAGGCCACGGGCAGGCATTCCAAGCAGGTTCAGAATTTGGTGTAATTTATAGTTAAGCCAAAATTTTCTTTTCATGGTTTTGTGGCAAGATGGATCCAAATTTTAATAAAAGATCAGGTTGGGTATATCATTCCCCCCTTTTCTAATGTGTCCCTTTCAAATCTTTGATAGGGTAGGGGAAGAGCACTGAGGGAATTTTAATACCTCACGTAACAGTCTCCATATTTTTTGAACTCACACAAAACCAGTCTCCCTGATTTTACCTGACTTAATTAATTACTTAAAATGAATGTCTATCTATTTTTGGCTCCATTGTTGTAAGAAGAGAGTCGTCACTCATTTTGGCTTCTTCTGAGTTGAGAGAGGGTGACATGAGGGGGCACAGCATGAGGGATATGAGTTGCCTTTTAGAAGTCAATTCGGTTTGAAGTCTGGTTGTGGTAGAACAGTTTGTAAAGTCATCTGGGGATGGGTTCTTCTATGAGAGAAACAAAAACCATGAGTACTGAATAAATGTTGCAGCAGCTTAAACATGTCACTGTATAGATGTCCCCTCATCTGTTTTCAATATCCCCAGTTATCAGGACTTTCAACTTAACTTTTAGTGTCACAGTTGTTTCACCCCATAAGATACAGTTTAATAATTTAATGTCATCTGATCTTGCAAATTCCTTTTACTAGTATGACCTCTGTGTGTAATAGAGAAACCTTTAATTCTGTTATTCAGGGATGGATAATCGTACTAGCAAACACCAAGCCTACCTGTGTAGGTTAGGAATATCTGTAGGCCTTAAACAAAAAACTTCTGCCTCTGGTACCTCCTCTTGATAGTCTCTTTTTATACTCATCAGGCATTACTGTCTGAGAATCCTTCTTTGTAGCCTCCAGTCTTACTTATTTTGGGAGGCTACCATAAAGTGTATACGTTAAAATATTATTATAACTATTATTTTTTAAAATGCCCAGGAATGGCTGTATTTTGGGTTTATCTGTCTTTGCTAAGAGTTTAAGATGAAGCAGTAAAACTGACTTTTGTTTCTATCTATTGTTAACAGTCAGCTGAGATTTTATGGGAGTCATTCCTGGGGAAACTTGAGAGCAGCTTCTCAGTTCTGCTAGTGCCATTTGCGCTAGGTGAGTCCAGGTCTTGCTTGACCATGTGGCTTCTCTCGGAAGCATCAGGAATATCTCCCTTCTCTGATGACTCTCTTCTTCGTAGAAAATGCACTGATTGGCTTTCTGTTCTCCAGTGGTCTCATTAATCTTCCTGATCAGGAGGTTATGTGGCTCAGAGTTGCAAAGTTCTTTAGAGAAGTCTCCTGTTCCCTGGATACAGACTGACTCAGAGGGCAAGAGCCAAATATTTGTTTTATTGTCCCTTTTCATTTAAATTAAATTTTAAATCCTAATCTTAAACATCCAGCAAATAAATTTTAACAGCCTTATATTAAGAGTACTGTGCTTTAATGTCTATAATTTAAAATTATTTATCTTTTTATTATTTGGGATCTGTATTTTTCTGTCTGTCTTGTAGGTGATGACTTATTATCTTAAATTAACCAATGTTGTGTTCTAAAAGCAACTCTTTTGTAAAACACTAACAGGGAATCTTTAGTTAACTTATAAGGAAATTCAAAATAAAATTAACAAGAGTAAAAATACTTAGTTCGTGTAATAGCTACCCTGAATTTTAGGCTGAGTTATACATTATATCCCCTTTTTGAGATCCTAGTAATCTTGACAGAAAAACATAACTTTAAATTAAATAACATCTGACCTACTGCTTTCGTAGTTATTCTCACATGTTGTAAGATGAGACACAGAGCCTTATCTCAGGTAAGGCAGGGCTCTATATAAATCTTAAGTGTTTTAGTTCTAAAGCTGATCTTTGTTTTTTAAATATCATTTTACACAGTTTACATAAATTGTTTGAGGTCACATGAATATTAGCTAACACCATATTATATCACATTTAAAACATGAATTAAAGAAAGGCTGAAAGTTTTTAACCTTTACATAGATTAGGCGCTCATTAACTTAAAAATATATTTAAATTTTTTCCCAATGTAAAAAGTAACATAAAACTTTATATATCTTATTGATAACAAGTAAATAAATCCCCTATATATATATATATATATATATATATATATATATATATATATATATATATATATTTTTACCATACAACTTCAGAACACCAGCTTGATGAAATGCTCTTTTAAAGTTTCTACCTTACAGAATTGTATACCTGGAAGATATGAGCACATTAATAGCATCACAATGACATTGATGTTTTTACATTAACCCAAGTTTAGCTTTTAAAGAAATGGCAGTAGAGTGCTCTAAAATAACAGTTCTTATTTAATCAGTTGTTTAATTTTTATGGTTGCTTGTTCTAGAAAAATAAAACTTTATAAACACAATGTTATGGGTAAACTTTTGTTTTAAGAAATTTGTGTCGCTTTATCACATGACTGATTTTTACAATCTTATACAGACTTTAGAACAAACTTATACAGACCTTACTAAATCAATCAGATATCTAACAAAAGTACTCATGAATGAGTAATCCCATATCAAATTTACTTCACTTATTTATCAAAATATTAGAGAAATGTATTGAACAGTGTAAACCATTTCTTTGTTAAAGGAAAAGTCCTAGAACCAAGGCATATTAGACATTTTATAGACATTAATATTTTATTAGATTTTTGAGCAGCTAGAAAAACTTGTAAGCTTAAATTTAAAGACATTTATTGTTATTTGCTTATCCAAATTTAAAGTGAATCATTTAAATCACGTGAAATAAAGATCTTTGAATCCACTTTTTAAAATTTGTTTTTATGAGTGCTTTTTTTTAATGATCGCTCCTTATATATGTTAATTTGTATATCACATATATGATATACGAACATATGGATATATAGACATACAACACATAACAAAAGTGTGCACAAATAATAATAGTAAGGCCTTGTAGCTTTTCGCAGGTGAAATCTCCATTGCAATGTTTCAAAACTCCACTGTTGGTCAAATATAGAACTGATCAGAAAAATATTAACCTAGTTCTGTAGGATCAAAATAATGAGCTCAAAAAAAATACAGAATCTAAGGAAAAAAATGAGAGTCCTAGAAAAAATGACTGGCCAGTAATTAGTAAATACCATACGATATACCTTTTTTTTCCCACTTAGACATCAGATCAGTCTCCTACTGAGTTTGCAGGCTTCTTTCATTTACATTTCAACATAAGTCCTGGCTGAGTTCTGGAAGGAGCTGGACAAAACTGCTATTCTAAGCAGACACCTCAGGCCTAAGGCACTTTAACCATAATTTTCAGGTGAGGATGTTGAAAATTATGATACAATTTTAAGATACAATTCACAAAATTTTATACCTTAACATCTTTTTTTGTCAACAGATACCATACTATGATTTACTATCCTTGTCCAAATTAATGCACTGATACACACTGTGACATTTTCCCAGGCTACCCAATTAAAAATTGGTTAAAAAAAAGACTGAATGATTGGGAAGTTACTTGCCAACTTGGAAGTAGAATTCTTTAGTTTTCCATTTTAAGTATTTAAGTTCTCTGGCATGAATTATCTGAAATCATAAACTAAAAAATTACCTAAACCCGACTTTTAACTTCAAGATTGTGCAATGCTTCAAAAACCCATTCAGATACCATATTGTTACAATAAAACATCATCCTTTAGACACACATTCAGCTAAGATCATTCCCAAGAAACAATTTATAATATCAACACATTATTGCACATGTCTTAAATGGCCAGAAACAAAGACAAAAGACAGACAGAAAGGAGCTCCAGACTATGGCTGACAGGACAGAAGCCTTTAAAACAGCAGAAAAGAGAAAAATCTCCTACACCAGTGGCACGATATATGTCCCCACAAGGGCATCAGATGTTTTCACAGAGGGGGAACCTGAAATGCAATATCAAAGGTCTCCATGGTGACTTTACTGCATTTAGTGTCTCCTTTTTCTTTTTCTCTTTTTTAAGAAGACAGAGGTGGCATAATACTTACAGTGCAGGGAAGGAAGGAGGGAATTCACTGAAGCAACAGGACTTCGGCAGCTGCTGGGAGTCCCTCAGTCCCGTCTTTTACTTACAGGATTAGCTCCTCTGGTTCGGTTCCACCCCAAGCACGCTGAATCTCCTAACATTTCAGTAGTCAGCTCTCAAAAATTCCAGGTTCAGGGGCGGTATCAAAATTTGTAACTTAAATTTCGGTTCCGGACCTTGAAGCCAATTAATACCAATTTAATATAAGGACAGGGTTTGAGAAAAAGTAAAAGGGAGGTTTACTGCTTTGCTAACAAAGGAGAAAAACAGGGGACTTTGTCCAAAGTTGTGACTCTCTTGATCTGGAGGGACAAGGGGTTTTAAAGGAGTTTCACTTGTTAACCTGGGAGATACTCAGTTATTAGGTCCCCAGCAGGCATTGCCCTCTGCCGTGGGTGTGCTCCAGACAGCCAGCTAGGGGCTTCTCTCATCCTGCTTAACAAAGGCGGGTATAGTGCATCACATTTCTTTAAAACACAGTCCAAAGGGGTGTCAGGCTTACATGATTTATTACCCATTTTCAAGTCCAATATCCTTAAGTTTTTACCACAGAAATCACACAACAAAACGCACAAAAACAAACAAATAAAAAACATTTAGAACACAGAACAAAACACACACACAAAAAAAACAGAAACTCGGCAAATAAACAGAAAACCAGAGGAGCAATGCAGCGTCTTGCTAAAGCTCCGGGGTAGGAGCTCCTGCATGCCAGTCGGCACCTCTCTACACTTTCAGAGGTATTCCCTACAGAACAGAACAGAGGAAAGAAGGATTCCTATTACTGTCCCAGACAGGAGTATATGTGAGCCTTCCCAGGCCACCTCTCTGTCATCAGAAGTGTACTCCCTTAACCGGATATCAGATGTTATAAAGGCGCCTCTTACCTATGAAGGCCTCCTCCACCAGGTGCTTGATAATAGTTTTAGTGCGATGGTTCACTGCAGTGATCCACGGACTGAAGGCTCATTCCAAGGTTTTGGAACTTGGCTCTCCAGCCCGGAGTCCTGGAGGATAGGCCAGCTTCAGAATTTCCAGCAGTCTGGCTTTGTGATCTGGTCAGGTCATGTTGCTGGGGAACTCCAAAATGTTAGTCCAGGACACAAGAAAAGACCACTGACTCCAATTAAAATCAAATTAAGGCAAGCTTAATATTTCAAGCAGCCGGGCTGCCTCTCCCTCTCAAACTGGCGGGAACAAGACAGCAACCCCACCTTTCCTACAGCCCAGCTTTATAGCCCAGAAAGTTACACAAAAGGAGGGTTACAGAAAACAGAACTTTGACAAGCATCACATTAATTGTAGTTTACATTTTTTTTTCTGGCCCCAGCATCAGAAATTATGAGGACCATTAGAGCCTCTGAGAGGGTCGTTGTCTGGCCAGGGAAGGCGAATATTTATGAGGTGTCATTAAAGTTTCAGAATGGGCTGTTATCTGGTCCAAGAGCCAGGCATGGGTGAGTTCAAAACATGGTCAGGCATTCTAAGCAGGTTCAGAATTTGCAGTAATTTATACTAAAGCAAAAATTATCTTTTCATGGCTTTGTGGCAAGATGGCTCACAATTTTAATGAAAGATCATGTTGGGTGATCAACCCTGTCCCTTACTTTTGGAAAATCCTCTACCACCTCCAAGGTTGTGAACTCCTGAGCATTTTCCATTCCAGATAGGTATTCACAGAATTTCTAACTCTTCTTCTCTAATTGTGTCTTACTTGGGGCGAAGGTAATGTCAAGCCATTGTTCTGGATGAGAGTGGGAAGAATATTGTGCAGCACATAATTGCATACACATTGGATTCACTTTCCAATTTTCCAATTGAAATACTGAATTCCTGACAATAACCCATACCCTTCTAGACGCTAACTACAAATACTAATATGATGGAGAAAAATAACCCAAACGGAATTGAAATATAAGCAGTTCAGAGGAGGCATGGTGTATATTGGACTTGCCTTTTGCAAGATAAATGGTAGATGTTATAAATCTAGTCATTTTTTAATTGAAATTGTTTTATATGTGTATTAAAGTTAACAAATATGTGAATTCCTATCTCCCTTTCGCTGTAACCTATTCAGCACATTAATTTTTATATGCACATATAGAATCCTACCTGATATCACACGTACATTTTTGTGAGGTGCCTGACATTGCAGATACAAATTGTGAGAAGAGATCACTCCACCTAAACGCTGTTGGAACTGAAAATTCAAGCTAATGGTGAGCTTCCTAGTTTAATAACATTATACATAAATCCATGTTCAGTAAAATGAATATTTTTGGATCTGTGGATCATATATATTTCATGGTGAAATTCGATTGGCATATATAATTCTACTTTTGAATGTCTTTGTGTGTGTTTGTGTGTGTGTGTGTGTGTATATATATATACACACACACACACAAACACACAATATATAAATCTCTAGATTTTTCAAAATATGAAATATATGTGTCTTATATACACTCCCTAAATTCATTCATGTTCATGTATGTGGATTAGTATTCAACTTTTCACAAGATTATTCTCAGAAATATTCATCCACCTGAAATACATATTTGTTTTCTAGTACTGAAAACTAACTTCAGTGAAAGGTGCAAACAAATCCTAGTATTTCTACATTAACTGACCTAGTTTAACATCAATGCAAGTAGATTCCTATGGGACATGATGTGTATTTTGACATTAATTATTATTCAACACTGGTACATTACTATTTCTTCAGTTTATACACATCATAGGATATATATTTCATCCACTACTTAGCAAATTTATAGGCATTTGTTTCACTTTCAATCACTTCTTGCTCCAGAACACATGTATTTCCCTATGTTTCTTGACTGGTCTTTTCATGAGACTTTTTTTCAAATATATTATTTTCGATTTCCATGATCAATTTTTAAGCAAAACTCACACACCCTTCATGATAAAACATAACCCTAAGATGACCATTAGATATATAACTGGTTGGAATGATTGATTGTGTATCATTATAACATTTCTTATATATTTTCAGATATCCATTCAATCCATTATTTAAAGTGGATCCAGTTATATTATTTATTCCCAGTATGGTCTATTCATGCGTTATTGCTATATTCATAGACAGAGGGTATACCTGTTTGTACCCCAATACAAATTTATATGTTCTCAAAATATTGCTCCTGGAAATGGTGGAAGAAATACTCATGTCACGTGATATACATATACATTTTATCACAGAAATATTCTGGACACAAAAAGCAAAGGTCACACTTTCAATTGTACCAAAGCCTAAAAGGAAAGTGAGCATGGATTACTAAAAACATACATGTCCAGGTTGCCTAATGCTCTCAAATGTCAATCCTATTGGTGACTACATATTTGTTTCTTCCTAAGATTATATGTTCAACCTCAAGCCTGTTGAAAATGTCTAATCCTATCACTCACTTTGTACTTTGCTTGATTTCCTAATGTCTTTATTGATATCTGCTTTCCCTCATATTTTTCCCAGTTCATCATTATGACTGACTCTTCACATGTGCTGACATTTACACTCACTCTCTAACTGAAACCCTATTGCTAAAAAACGTTTTGTCCAAATCCTATACTCACTCTTCATTCTAAACCTAACGAGTACCTTCCTCATCGTACTGAATATCGCTTTTTGACTGGATGTTCTCTTCAACATTCAATCATCCAAGGTACAAGGTCCTATGCCATTGTATATTGATTTATCTGAGACAACTGTGCAGCACATAACTCAAAGCTAAGAATACCACTTAAGGGTCCAATTCCCTTCTGGGCTTCAAATCTTTCCTAATTTTCTGCTTTCATACTTATATTTCACCTATATACTCTTGTAAATATCGAAGGTTGCCAATACCATTATTCATCTCGCAAAATGATTCGTAACCCAAATCAAACATGTTATTAACCCTAAACATACACTGTTCCCTCAATATAACTTACAGAAAAGCAGGGCAGAGTTGGTCTTACAATATAGGAATGTAGGTGATCTTCCACCTTCTGAGAACCTCAAAGATCCATGGAGAAATGATCCTTGGAGAAGATTTATGCAGCTATGTAGGACCTGAGAGAGCAATAGAAATCTTCCATGGCAAACAACCTGGTCAGGATGAATTGATGGGTCTAAATCAGCCTCTCTCTTCTTATTGTAGAGAAGTTGGAAGAAACCAGGCCTGTGTGGAGAGCTGTTCCCGGGTGCCTAAGTTTGATATTCCATTCTAACTTCTGAATGTGTCACAGGATGTTGGGGCAGCCTTCATCTCATGGGAACCTTGGAAGCAACTGTTAGGACAAAGTGGTTTTCAAGGCAGTGACCTAATTCAGTTCCTGAAGGAAGTGACCTCTTCTCACTTCCTTGGTGATGGAATTCTCTGAACTAGGGATCCAAGAAGCCAGGCACCCAGAGCCAGACCCAGTCCTAGTCCCATTGGGCTAACTTGTTTGCTTTTCCCAAGAACAGAGTCAGTCTTTCTTGGTACCTACTGATGTGAGGATGGCCAAATGCCAGCAGATCTCTGAAGAGGTACCTTCCCTGAGAAAGCAGGTAGTGGCTCACCGCTGTCTCCTGACAACTTCACAGAGTTGGCCAAGGAGACCAGATCTGAGACAGGACAGGCCATTTCGTGGGAACATAATATGGCCCACCAGTCAGAAGACACTCTGGATAGTCACATACCTACTTGGGGGAAGGAGGTGGCTTTGCCGTTGTGGGTGTGAGTTTGTGGTTTTTTTCTCATGTTCTGAGAATAGGTAGGAAAGGCGTTTTTTTTTGGTGTGGAGTGGACTGTTTCTAGTAAGTCCTTTGACATTGTGAGGGTTTCTATGTCTGTGTATCCCACTGTATCTGTGGTTGTAGACATTAGAAAAGAGAATGCATCAATGGACTTGTTTTCTCTAGTAGAAAGCTTCCCCACATTAATACTGCCCAATTGATTAATGGACTTCACTTTGCCTTATGGATGGGCAACACCTACTGTCTTCTTAAGTTACTCTTTTCTTCGTGAATTCTGGCCACTCTACAGAATACGCTCATGGTTTTGTGTCCCAGATATGTAACACCACAAGGCTCTGTAACATGGCCATGTACTGGATAGCTGAAGAGAATGAGAGCATCTCAGAAAACTCAGATATCAGTGTGACCAGTAAAGTCTCAGTGAAGAAACCCTTCTTGGGCCATTTGCTTACTTCTGATTCAATTACCCTGAATGTCAGGAAGGTCTTTGCCTCATGCCAACCCTTTGTGAAGCCTGAAGAAAACTGTTTTCATATGGAAATGAATGGGCTTCACCTGTGGCTCTTTGCTTAATTGCTTTGGAATGGGATGTGTCTGAATCAGTCTCTGGTCCTTGTGTGAGGCTGTGACTTAGATTCTCAGCACCCAATGGATCTGAATAAAAATCCCATGTGCTTCCCAAACCGAAATGGCCAAAAGAGAAGTCATTGTGGATGAATTTTTTTGCCTTCTTGTTTTAGGTTCCTGACCTCCATCAAGTGAGAATAGGGATCCTTTGGATTAAATGAGTTCTTCAAATCCCTGCAGAGGCTAGCCCATATTTGCTTGGGTTTTCTCATGACTCCAAATCACTTAAAGAATCCATACCTCACAGCCAGTAGGCCTCAAATTGGAGAAGTGGAACACTTTAACAGCAGGAATATTTGATCACTCCTGGTTCACAGGAGGAGTGTCCAGGCCACCATGATTTTAGGCAAATGAGGGGCAAGTGAGCTTATTTTGGACACTTTCTTAGGCTGTGCCCCTCATAGAAATCTCCAGCCAGAGGTTATGATGAGTGTCTTTATGGAAGAAGATGAGGGCCCTGTGGGAGTGTTTTGATTTTAATTGCGGTCATTTTTGTGGTGGTTGGAAAGAATGACTGGGTCCACCTGAGCTTGAACTCTGGTGTGATTCCCCTTAGAGACTGAGTTCTAGAACTGAACTCAGAGAAGTATTGCCATGAATCGTGTTTAGATTTTAGAAGGCCATGCATGAGACTCACACATGAAAACTGAGATCTAGGCCCAGGGTGTCTTTCCACAAAACAATGGGAATCTCAGGCAGAATATCACATGATTTTATTCTGAAAGATTGGCAGGTATAGTTGAGAGTCAAAACACACATGGACCTCACATTGTAGACCTCAATTTGCCTGGCTTCATGTGACCTTTTGGCAACTCTTTGAGAAGCCTTGCCTGTGAGTGTTCTCCAAAGCTTTCATTCAAATGAGCTTTCTCAACACTTAATGGTTCCTGAATGATTTGAAACCCACAGTGCCTCCAACTTAATCTTTGAAAAATGGCTAGATAAATACCATGAAATTTTTGAAATTCCCATGACCAGGTGGCACTGGAGAAACTTTGGAAGTCCTGTGGTTGATCATGTGTATACCAGAGAATGCCTTGTTTTACTGGGTTTTATGTAAATGGTGTAGAACAGAGATGCCAGTAATTAGTATCCTGCTGAGTAGTGGGCCTAGAGCAGTGGTGGGCAGGTGTGTGATAAAACACCATGGTGGGGCCATGTGGATCGGCCATTGGCTTCCAAATGGATTATGACTGACATAGTGCAGAAATCAGACACTTATATGTAAAGGCATTTTTTATATGGAGAGGTTTCAGGGCAATGTTCAGAATCAGTTAACTATGGTTATTGGGGCAAGCTATGTTGGATAGAAGCATGGTTGGTGCATTCTCCTGCAGACCCTGACCCACCACACGTGACAGAACTCCCTCCAGCACTGTATTCTAGTAGAACTCCTTGTATTTGGTGAAGCAAATACCAAATTCCCAGTGCAGCAGCAAGAAACACCACGAAAAGTGGAGGATGACCAAATGTCTTCAGAGTCCACATGAGGAGACACTTAGCCTCCAGTGGCCACAGTTTACCTACAAAGAGAGAATTCAGCACTGCTGCCTCATGGTCGTTGGAATATAAGAAACCATGTCTTCCAGGTCACATAGATGCAGACCCATCTTTGATGGTCTCACTACAAAGGAAGTTAAAGCTCATGACAACAACATATATTTCAAGTGCCCAACCTCAGAGGCAGTTTCCCAAGAAGTCTTAGGCCAGCAGAGCTCCATGTTTGTGGAGTGTTTACCCTGTTCTTTACTTTTGGAAACTCCTCTACCACCTCCAAGGTTGTGAACTCCCGAGCATATTCCATTCCAGATATGTATTCACAGATTTTCACACTTTTCTACTCTAATTGTGTCTTACTTGGGGCCAAGCTAATATCAAGGCATTGTTCTGAATGTGAGTGGAAAGATTTTTGTGTAACACATATTTACATACACATTCGATTCATTTTTCAATTTTCTATTTGAAATACTGAAGCCCTGAAACTAACACATACCCTACTATACTCTGACTTATAATTCTAATATGATGGTGAAAAATAACCCAAACAGAATAGAAATACAAGCAGTTCCGAGGAGGCTTGGTGTATTGTTACAATTGGTTTTTGCATTATATAGTGTAGGAGTTATAAATCTAGTCAATTTTTTTTGTTGAAATAGTTCTACATGTGTTTTTAAAATTAAAAAATATGTGAATTCCTGTCTCCCTTTCTCTGTAGCCTATTCAGCACATGTATTTTTATATGCACATATAGAATTCTACCTGGTACCACACGTACATACTTGTGAGGTAACTGAATTGGCAGATGCAAATTGTGCTAAAGGATCACTCCTCCTAAATGCTGTTGGAACTGAAAATTCAACCTATGGGTGAGCTTCCTAGTTGAATATCATTATACATTAATCCATGTTCAGTAAAATGAATATTTTTCGATCTGTGGATTATATATATTTCATGATGAATTTTGATTGGCATATATATTGCTACTTTTTTTTCTTTTATTGGTTGCTCAAAACATTACAAATCTCTTGACATATAATATTTCTTACATTAGATTCAAGTGGCTTATGAACTCCCATTTTTAGCCCAAATAGAGATTACAGAATCACATCGGTTACACATCCACATTTTTACATAATGCCCTATTAGTTACTGTTGTATTCTGCTACCTTTCCTATACTCTACTATCTCCCCTCCCCTCCCTTCCTATCTTCTCTTTTTCCCCCATCTACTGTAATTCATTTCACTCCATGTTTATTTTCCCATTCCACTCACAACGATATGTAATTTTGTGTAACAATGAGGGTCTCCCTCGATTACCATGCAATTTCCCTTTTCTCTTACTTACCCTCCCACCTCATGTCTCTGTTTAAAGTTAATCTTTTCTTCCTGCTATTGCTCCCTGCTCTGTTCTTAGTTGCTCTCATTATATCAAAGAAGACATTTGGTATTTATTTTTTAGGGATTGGCTATTTTCACTAAGCATAATCTTCTCCAGTGCCATCCATTTTTCTGCAAATTTTATGATTTTGTCACTTGTTAGTGCTGCGTAATACTTCATAGTGTATAAATGCCACATGTTTTTTATCCATTCATCTATTGAAGGGCATCTGGGTTGGATCCACAGTGTTTCAGTTGTGAATTGTACTGCTATGAAAATCGATGTAGTAGTATCCCTGTATTACTCTCTTTTAAGGTCTTCAGGGAATAGTCCGAGAAGGGCAATAGCTGAGTCAAATTGTGGTTCCATTCACAGCTTTCCCAGGAATCTCCATACTGCTTTCCAAATTGGCCACACCAGTTTACAGTCCCACCAGCAATGTACAAGAGTATCTTTTACCCCACATCCTTGCCAGCACTTGTTGTTTGACTTCATAATGGCTGCCAATTTACTGGAGTGAGATGGTATCTTAGGGTGATTTCGATTTGAATTTCTCTGACTGCTAGAAATGGTGAGCATTTTTATGTACTTGTTGATTGATTGTATGTCCTCCTCTGAGAAGTGTCTGTTCAAGTCCTTGACCCATTTTTTTAATTGGGTTATTTGTTATCTTATTGTCTATTTTTTTGAGTTCTTTGTATATTCTGGATATTAGGGCTCTATCTGAAGTGTGAGGAGTAAAAATTTGTTCCCATAATGTATGCTCCTTATTTACCTCTCTTATTCTTTCTCTTGCTGAGAAAAAACTTTTCAGTTTAAGTAGTCCCATTTGTTGATTCTTGTTATTAACTCTAGTTCTATGGGTGTCCTATAAAGGAATTTGGAGCCCAACCCCATAATATGTAGATCAGAGCCAACTTTTTCTTCTATCAGACACAGAGTCTCTGATTTGATATCTAGCACCTTGATCCACTATGAGTTAACTTTTGTGCATGGCGACAGAAAGGAATTCAGTATCATTTTGTTGCATATGGATTTCCATTTTTCCCAACACCATTTGTTGAAGATACTATATTTCCTCCATTGCATGCTTTTAGCTCCTTTTTCAAATATAAGATAGTTGTAGCTTTTTGGATTAGTCTCTGTGTCCTCCATTCTGTACCATTGGTCCACCCGCCTTTTTGGTACCAGTACCATGCTGTTTTTTTTTTGTTGTTGTTGTTTTATTTTGTTTTTTTTAATTAATTTTATTGTAGGTTGTTCAAAACATTACATAGTTCTTGATATATCATATTTCACACTTTGATTCAAATGGGATATGAGCTCCCATTTTTACCCCATATACAGATTGCAGAATCACATCAATTGCACAACCATTGATTTACATATTGCCATTCTGGTGACTGTTGTATTCTTCTGCCTTTCCTATCCTCTACTATCCCCCCTCCCCCTCCCCTCCCCTCTTCTCTCTCTACCCCCTCTACTGTAATTCATTTCTCCCCCTTATATTTTTCCTCCTTTCCCCTCACTTCCTCTTGTATGTAATTTTCTATACCCCTGAGGGTCTCCTTCCATTTACATGCAATTTCCCTTCTCTCTCCCTTTCCCTCCCACCTCTCATCCCTGTTTAATGTTAATCTTCTTCTCATGCTCTTCGTCCCTACTCTGTTCTTAGTTACTCTCCTTATATCAAAGAAGACATTTGGCATTTGTTTTTAAGGGATTGGCTAGCTTCACTTAGCATAACCTGCTCTTATGCCATCCATTTCCCTCCAAATTCTATGATTTTGTCATTTCTTAATGCAGAGTAATACTCCATTGTGTATAAATGCCACATTTTTTTTATCCATTCTTCTATTGAAGGGCATCTAGGTTGGTTCCACAGTCTTGCTATTGTGAATTGTGCTGCTATGAACATGGATGTAGCAGTGTCCCTATAGTGTGCTCTTTTTAGGTCTTTAGGGAATAGACCGAGTAGGGGAATAGCTGGATCAAATGGTGGTTCCATTCCAAGCTTTCCAAGAAATCTCCATACTGCTTTCCAAATTGGGCGCACCAATTTGCAGTCCCACCAGTAATGTACAAGAGTACCCTTTTCCCGACATCCTCGCCAGCACTTGTTGTTGTTAGACTTCCTAATGGCTTCCAATCTTACTGGAGTGAGATGGTATCTTAGGGTGGTTTTGATTTGCATTTCTCTGACTGCTAGAGATGGTGAGCATTTTTTCATATACTTGTTGATTGATTGTATGTCCTCCTCTGAGAAATTTCTGTTCAGGTCCTTGGCCCATTTGTTGATTGGGTTATTTGTTATCTCATTGTCTAATTTTTTTAGTTCTTTGTATATTCTGAATATTAGGGCTTTGTCTGAAGTGTGAGGAGTAAAGATTTGTTCCCAGGACGTAGGCTCAATATTTACCTCTCTTATTGTTTCTTTTGCAGAGAAAATCTTTTTAGTTTGAGTAAGTCCCATTTGTTGATTCTAGTTATTAACTCTTGTGGTATGGGTGTCCTATTGAGGAATTTGGAGCCCGACCCCACAGTATGTAGATCATAGCCAACTTTTTCTTCTATCAGACGCCATGTCTCTGATTTCATATCAAGTTCCTTGATCCACTTTGAGTTAACTTTTGTGCATGGCGAGAGAAAGGGATTCAGTTTCAATTTGTTGCATATGGATTTCCAGTTTTCGCAACACCATTTGTTGAAGATGCTAGCCTTCTTCCATTGCATGCTTTTAGCCCCTTTATCGAATATAAGATAGTTGTAGTTTTGTGGATTGGTTTCTGTGTCCTCTATTCTGTACCATTGGTCCACCCGCCTGTTTTGGTACCAGTACCATGCTGTTTTTGTTACTATTGCTCTGTAGTATAGTTTGAAGTCTGGTATAGCTATACCACCTGATTCACACTTCCTGCTTAGCAATGTTTTTGCTATTCTGGGCCTTTTATTTTTCCATATGAATTTCATGATTGCTTTCTCTATTTCTACAAGAAATGCCATTGGGATTTTGATTGGCATTGCATTAAACCTATTGAGAACTTTTGGTAATATGGCCATTTTGATGATGTTAGTTCTACCTATCCATGAACAGGGTATATTTTTCCATCTTCTAAGATCTTCTTCAATTCTCTGTTTAGGGTTCTGTAGTTTTGAATGTATAAGTCTTACACCTCTTTTGTTAGGTTGATTCCCATGTATTTTATTTTTTCTGAGGATATTGTGAATGGGGTGCTTGTCGTCATTTCCATTTCAGAGGATTTGTCGCTGATATACAGGAATGCCTTTGATTTATGCGTGTTGATTTTATATCCGGCCACTTTGCTGAATTCATTTATTAGCTCTAATAGTTTCTTTGTAGACCCTTTTGGCTCTGCTAGGTATAGAATCATGTCATCTGCAAATAGTGATAATTTGAGTTCTTCTTTTCCTATTTTTATGACTTTAATTTCTTTCGTCTAATTGCTCTGGCCAGTGATTCGAGAACTATGTTGAACAGAAGTGGTGAGAGAGGGCATCCCTGTCTTGTTCCAGATTTTAGAGGGAATGCCTTCAGTTTTTCTCCATTCAGAATGATGCTAGCCTGAGGCTTAGCATAGATTGCTTTTACAATATTGAGGTATGTTCCTGTTATCCCTAGTTTTTCTAGAGTTTTGAACATAAAGGGATGCTGTACTTTGTCGAATGCTTTTTCCGCATCTATCGAGATGATCATATGGTTCTTATTTTTAAGCCTATTTATGTGGTGAATAACATTAATTGATTTCCGTATATTGAACCAACCTTGCATCCCATGGATAAATCCTACCTGATGATGGTGCACAATTTTTTTGATATGTTTTTGTATCCGGTTCGCCAGAAGTTTATTGAGGATTTTTGCATCTAGGTTCATTAGAGATATTGGTCTGTAGTTTTCTTTCTTTGGAGTGTCTTTGTCTGGTTTAGGAATCAGGGCGATGTTGGCCTCTTAGAATGAATTTGGAAGTTCTCCCTCTTTTTCATTTTCCTGAAATAGCTTGAAAAGTATTGGTATTAGTTCCTCTTTAAAGGTTTTGTAAAACTCTGCTGTATACCCATCCGGTCCTGGGCTTTTCTTAGTTGGTAGTCTTTTGATGGTTTCTTCTATTTCCTCAATTGATATTGGTCTGTTTAGGTTGTCAATATCCTCCTGACTCAATCTGGGCAAATCATATGACTTAAGAAATTTATCGATGCCTTCACTATCTTCTATTTTATTGGAGTATAAGGATTCAAAATAATTTCTGATAATCTTCTGTATTTCTGAAGTGTCTGTTGTGATATTGCCTTTTTCATCCCGTATGCTAGTAATTTGAGTTCTCTCTCTTGTTCTCTTCGTTAGCGTGGCTGAGGGTCGGTCAATTTTATTTATTTTTTCAAACAACCAACTTTTAGTTTTGTCAATTTTTTCAATTGTTTCTTTTGTTTTGATTTCATTAATTTCAGCTCTGATTTTAATTATTTCTTGTCTTCTACTTTTTTGCCGTTGTTTTGCTCTTCTTTTTCTAGGACTTTGAGTTGAAGTATTAGATCATTTATTTGTTGTTTTTTTTCTTTTTTTAAGGATTGAACTCCAAGCAATAAATTTTCGTTTTAGAACTGCTTTCAATGTGTCCCATAGATTCTGACATGTTGTGTCTGTGTTTTCATTTATCTCTAAGAATTTTTCAATTTCCTCCTTGATGTCTTCTATAACCCATTGATCATTCAGTAACCTATTTTTCATTCTCCAAGTGATGCATGATTTTTCCTTACTTCTTTTATCGTTGATTTTCAATTTCATTCCATTATGTTCAGATAAGATGCATGGTATTATCTCTACTCCTTTATATTTTCTAAGAGTTGCCCTGTGACATAATATAAAATCAATTTTTGAGAAGGATTCATGTGCTGCTGAGAAAAAAGTGTAACTGCTTGATCTTGGGTGGTATATTCTATATATGTCAATTAAGTCCAGGTTATTAATTATGTTATTGAGTTCTATAGTTTCCTTATTCAACTTTTCTTTGGAAGATCTATCCAGTGGTGAGAGAGGTGTGTTGAAGTCTCCCATAATTATTGTATGGTGGTCTATTAGACTCTTGAACTTGAGAATAGTTTGTTTGATGAACATAGCTGCACCATTGTTTAGGGCATATATATTTATGATTGTGATGTTTTGTTGGTGTATGGTTCCCTTGAGCTGTATGTAGTGTCCCTCTTCATCCCTTTTGATTAACTTTGGCTTGAAATCTATTTTATATGATATGAGTATGGACACTCCTGCTTGTTTCCAAAGTCCATATGAGTGATATGATTTTTCCCAACCTTTCACCTTCAGTCTATGTATGTCTTTTCCTATCAAATGCGTCTCCTGAAGGCAGCATATTGTTGGGTCTTGTTTTGTGATCCATTCTACTAGCCTGTGTCTCTTAATTGGTGAGTTTAAGCCATTAACATTTAGGGTTATTATTGAGATATGGGTTGTTCTTCCAGCGATATTTGTTTATTTATGTTCCTAAACATGGTTTGTTTTCCACTTTGATTATCCCCAGCCTTTACTGTACTCCCTCCCGCTGTTGGTTTTATTGATATTTTCCGTTTCCTCTTCCTGTAATATTTTGCCGAGGATGTTTTGAAGAGATGGTTTTCTAGCTGCAAATTCTTTTCACTTTTGTTTATCGTGGAAGGTTTTAATTTCATCTTCCATACTGAAGCTTAATTTTGCTGGATACACAATTCTTGGTTGGAACCCATTTTCTTTCAGTGTTTGAAATATGTTATTCCAGGATCTTCTAGGTTTCATAGTCTGTGTTGAAAGATCAGCTTTATCCTGATTGGTTTACCCCTAAATGTAATCTGCTTCCTTTCTCTTGTAGCTTTTAAAATTCTCTCCTTATTCTGTATGTTGGGCATCTTCATTATAATGTGTTTAGGTGTGGATCTCTTATGATTTTGCACATTCGGCATCCTGTAGGCTTCTAGGATTTGGGATTCTGTCTCATTCTTCAAGTCTGGGAAGTTTTCTCGTATTATTTCATTGAATAGATTGCTCATTCCTTTTGTTTGGACCTCTATACCTTCCTGTATCCCAATGACTCTTAAGTTTGGTCTCTTTATGTTATCCCATATTCTTGAATGTTCTGCTCATGGTTTCTTAACAGCTTTGCTGAGATGTCTATGTTCTTCTCCAGTTGAAATACTTTGTTTTCATTGTCTGATGTTCTATCTTCTAAGTGTTCTACTCTGCTGGTAGTATTCTCAATTGAGTTTTTAAGTTGGTTTATTGTTTCCTGCATTTCCAGGATTTCTGTTTGTTTGTTTTTTATAACCTCGATCTCCCTGTATAATTGATCTTTTGCTTCTTGGATTTGTTTATGTAATTCATTTTCGAAGTGGTTGAAGTGGTCTTTCATTGTCTGATTTTGCTGTCTAATGTCTTCCTTGAGACTCCAGATTATCTGAAGCATATATATCCTGAATTCTTTATCTGACATTCCATCTGATGCAGATATTACCTCTTCTAAAGTTGAGTTGACCTGCATTGCTTGTGGTCCTTTCTTTCCTTTTCTTTTCATACTGATCGCGTTTCTTTCTGCTTGGTGAAACTGTTGTGTTATTGATTTTTCCCCTATATATTTATATTGCTCTTGTATAGTTGCAAAGTTTCCCTCGCAGGCTTTGGCGGTGGTTCTGCCCCTCCTCCAATTGGGGCAATGTGCCTACCACGCCGGCAGGTCGCTGTGCCTGTACTTTCGGTGGGCCTGTTCTTTCGGTGGTCACAGGTCCGCCTATCTTGCAGGCGTGAGCAGCGGCTCTGCCCCTCCGCTGGCTGCTAGGCCTGTTCTGTCTGTCGTTTGCAGGTCTGTCTACCTAACAGGCGCTGGTGGCGGCCCTGCCCCTCCTCCACCCGGGGTGATGTGTCAGACGGGCCACTGGGCCTGTTTTGTCAGTGGTCACGGTACCGCCTACCTTGCAGGTGCGTGGGGCAACAGTGCCCCTCCGCAGGTTCTGGGCCTGACCTGCCGGTGAGTCGCAGGTCATTCATTTTTTAGTTCTAGTAGTTTTTGTAGACCCTTTTGTGTCTTCTATGTTTTCTTGGTTGGTAGTCTTTTGATTGCTTCTTCTATTTCATCCATTGATATTGGTCGGTTTAAATTGTGTGTATCCTCCTGAGTCAGTTTGGGCAAATCATATGACTTAAGAAATTTATCGATGTCTTCACTATTTTCTATTTTATTGGAATAATGATTTTCAAAATAATTTCTAATTATTTGATGTGCCTTTGTATTCGATTCGCCAGAATTTTATTGAGGATTTTTGCATGTAGGTTCATCAGATATATTGGTCTGTAGTTTTCTTTCTTTGAGGTGTCTTTTTCTGATTTCAGAATCAGCGTGATGTTGGCCTCATAGAATGAATTTGGCAGAGCTCCCTCTTTTTCTCTATCCTGAAATAACTTGAAAAGTATTGGTATTAAATCTTCTTTAAGTGTTTTGTAAAACTCCGCTGTATAGCCATCCGTTCCTGGGCTTTTCTTGGTTGGTAGTCTTTTGATTGCTTCTTCTGTTTCATCCATTGACATTGGTCTGTTTAAATTGTGTGTATCCTCCTGACTCAGTTTGGGCAAATCATATGACTTAAGAAATTTGTTGATGTCTTCACTATATTCTATTTTATTGGAATATAGGTTTTCCAAATAATTTCTAATTGTCTTCTGTATTTCGGAAGCATCTGTTGTAATATAGCCTTTTTCATCCCATATGTTAGTAATTTGAGTTCTCTCTCTTCTTCTCTTCATTAGCATGGCTAAGGGTCTGTCGAACATATATATTTTTTCGAAGAACCACCTTTTAGTTTTGTTAATTTTTTCAATAGTTTCTTTTGTTTCAATTTCGTTGATTTCTGCTCTGATTTTAATTATTTCTTGCCTTCTGCTACATTTTCTGTTGTTTTGCTCTTCCTTTTCTAGGGCTTTGAGTTAAAGTGTGAGCTCATTTATTTGTTCGGTTTTACTTTTTTTCAGGAATGACCTCCAGGCAATGAATTTCCCTCTTAAAACTGCTTTCATTGTGTCCCATAGATTCCGATATGTTGCGTCTGTATTTTCATGTATCTCTAAGAATTTTTTGATTTCCTCCTTTACATCTTCTCTAACCCACTGATCATTCAGTAACATATTGTTCATTTTCCATGTGATGTAGGATTTTTCCTTCCTTCTTTTATCATTGATTTCCAGTTTCATTCCATTATGATCAGATAAAATGCATGGTATTATCTCCACACCTTTATATTTACTGAGGGTTGCCCTATGGCATAATATATGGTCTATTTTTGAGAAGGATCCACGTGCTACTGAGAAAAAAGTATATCCACTTGATGATGGTTGATATATTCTATATATGTCAGTTACATGTAGGTTATTGATTGTGATATTGACTTCTATACTTTCTTTATTCAACTCTTGTTTGGAGGATCTGTCCAATGGTGAGAGAGGTGTGTTGAAGTCTCCCATAATTATTGTGTTGTGGTCTATTTCATTCTGGAACTTGAGGAGAATTTGTTTTTTGAACGTTGCAGCACCATTATTTGGTGCATAAATATTGATAATTTTTATGTTTTGTTGGTGAATGGTTCCTTTTAACAGTATATAATGTCCTTTCTTATCCCTTTTGATTAAATTGGTCTTGAAGTCGATTTTATTCGATATGAGGATGGCCACCCCTGCTTGCTTACGAGGACCGTTGCATGGTATATTTTTTCCAAAACTGCACCTTCAGCCTGTATGTCTTTTCCATTCAGATGTGTCTCCTGGAGGCAACATATTGTTGGATTCGTTTTTAATCCAAGTTACCAGCCTATGTCGCGTTATTGGAGAGTTTAAGCCATTAACATTTAGAGTCACTATTAATATATGGTTTGTACTGCCACCCATAATTGATGATTCTTCTTTTTTTTTTTAATTTAGTTTGTTTCTCCATGATTAGCTTTTCCCCCACCCTCTGTCATTACTGAGGCACATCCCACTGATGGTTTTGGTTGTTGATTTTCATTTCTTCTTCGTGTATTGTTTTGCTCAAGATGCTTTGCAATGCTGCTTTTCTGGCTACAAATTCTTTTAGCTTTTGTTTATCATGAAATATTTTTATTTCATTGTCATACCTGAAGCTTAATTTTGCTGGATACAGAATTTGTGGTTAGCATTCATTGTCTTTCAGTGTTTGAAATACGTTGTTCAAGGATCTTCTCGCTTTCAGCGACTGTGATGAAAAATCCCTTCTCAACCTTATTGGTTTACCCCTTAATGTAATCTGCCTCCTTTCTCTTAGAGCTTTTAATATTTTCTCTTTGTTTTGTATATTGGATATCTTCATAACGATGTGTCTTGGTGTTGATCTACTGTGATTTTGTGTGCTCGGTGTCCTGTAAGCATGTCCAATTTGTATATCCGTTTACTTTGTATTTCTGGAAATATTTCTGTAATTATTTCATTCAATAGATTACTCATTTCATTGGTTTGAATCTGTGTACCTATCCAAATGACTCATAAATTTGTTTTTTTATGTTATCCCATATCTCTTGGATGTTTTACTCATAATTTTTTACCAGCCTTTCTGTGTTGGCTAGATTCATTTCAAGATGATATATTTTGTCTTCATTATCGAACATTCTGTCTTCTACTTGCTCCACAGTGTTAGTGATACTCTTAATTGACTTTTTAATTTGGTTTATCGTTTCCTTCATTTCTAGAATTATTGTTTGATTTTTTTATAATCTCTATCTCCTGATAAAGATTCATAACTTCTTCTTTTATCTGTTTATGTAATTCATTTTCAATGTGTTCTTTCACTGTTTGGATGTGCTGTCTCGTATCCTCTTTAAGTTTCCATTCCATCTGTCTAAGGTATTCCTTGAGTTCTTTATATGACCATTTTTCTGATGACTATAGGTCCTCCTGAATATTTAGGCTGTCCTTCATTGTTTGTACTTATTTTCTTCCTTGATTTTTTGTGCTGCTCATGTTACTTCTTGCTCTGTTTCACTGCTGAGTTACTGTTTACTCTTATAATTTTATTTGATGCTTGGGAGGAAAGATATTAGAAGGAAAGGGAAGAAGTCACTAAAGAGAATGAGAGTAGGCAGGTAGAATTAAAGGAAGGGGAAATAAGAAAATTGAAAAGAAACAATAAGACAAAAGGAAAAAAATAGAAAAGAAAGAAAGAAAGAAAAAAATTTAAAAATAATGATCATTTAAAAATTGAATATTAAAATTTAAAATAATAATAATAATAATAAAATAAAAATATTTTAAAAATGAAAACATTTTAAAACGTTAAAGTACAACAACAACGAAAAAAAATGAATTCACATAAAGAATCTAAATGCCACACTCAGTAGGCCTCAAGTTGGAGAAGCAGAGCAGTATTAAGGGCAGGCCTATTTTTTCACTTCTGTTTCACAGGAAGGGATTCCAGGCCACCCTGATTTTAGGCAAATGAGGGGCAAGGGAGCTTATTTTGGACACGGACGTGGGCTGTGTAGCTCATGGAAACCTCCAGCCGGAGGTTATGATGAGTGTCTACATGGAAGAAGATGAGGGCCATGTTGGGGTGTTTTGGTTTTAGCTGTGAATATTTGTATGGCAGTAGGAAGAGAAGACTGGGTCCACCTGGGCTTGAACTCTTGTGTGATTCAACATAGAGACTGAGATCTGGAATTGACCTCAGAGAAGTATTGCCATGAATTGTGTTGGGATTTTAGAAGGCCATGCATGAGAGTCGCCCTTGGAAAGTGAGATCTAGGCCCAAGGTGGCTTTCCACAGACAAAGGGAATCTCAGCCAGGATATCACATGATTTTCTTCTGAAAGACTTGGCAGCCATAGTTGAGAGTCAAAGGCTCATGGACCTCACATTGTAGACCTCAATGGGCCTGGCTTCATGTGACCTTTTGGCCACCCTTTGGGAAGCCTTGCCTCTGAGAGTTCTCCAGAGCTTTCATTGAAATGAGCTTACTCAACATTTAATGGTTAATGAATGAATTGAAACCCACAGTGCCTCCAACTTCATCCTTGAAAATTGGCCAGATAAAAACCATGAAATTTTTGAAATTCCCAAGACTAGGTGTCACAGGAGAACCTTTGGATGTCCTCTAGCTGATCATGAGAATACAAGACAATGCCTTTATTGACTGGTTTACATGAAAATGGTGTATAACAGAGATGCCAGTAAGTTGGAGCCTGCTGAGTAGTGTTCCTAGAGCCGTGGTGGGCAGGTGTGTGATAAAAAATCTCTGGTGTTGCCATGTTTATCTGCCATTGGTGTCCAAATATCTTGTGACTGACATTTTGCAGCCAGTAGACCCTTATATTAAAAGCATCTTGTTATATGGAGAGGTTTTAGGGCAATGTTCAGAATCAGGTTGCTATGGTCAATGGAGCAAGCTATGTGGGATAGAAGCCTGGTTGGTGCATTCTCCAACAGAACCCGACCCACCACAACTGACAGAATCCCCTACAGCACTGTGTCCCAGGTGAACGCTTTTTATTTCATGAAGCAAATACCACACTCCTAGTGCAACAGCAAGAAACACCATGAAGAGTGGAGGATGACCAAATGGCTTCACAGTCCACATGAGGAGACACTTGCCCTCAGTGGCCACAGTTTACCTACACAGAGAAAATTCAGCACTGGTGCCTCATGTTCATTGGAAAATAAGAAACCATGTCATCCATGTCACATAGATGCAGACCCAGCTTTGATGGTCTCACTACAAAGGAAGCTAATGCTCCTGACAACAAAATATATTTCAATTGCCCAATCTCAGAGGTAGTTTCTCCAGATGTTGGGCCGGCAGAACTTCATGTTTGTGGAGTGTTTACCCTGTCCCTTACTTTTGGAAACTCCTCTACCACCTCCAAATTTGTGAACTCCTGAGCATTTTCTATTCCAGATATGTATTCACAGATTTTCTAACACTTCTCTTCTAATTGTGTCTTACATGGGGCGAAGGTAATGCCAAGGCATTGTTCTGAATGAGAGTGGGAAGATTTTTATGTAGCACATATTTGCATACACATTGGATACATTTTCCAATTTTCCATTCGAAATACTGAATCCCTGACACTAACAAATTTCCTTCTAGACTTTTACTTATAATCTTAATATGATGCAGAAAAATAACCCAGACAAAATAGAAATACAAGAGGTTCACAGGAGGTATGGTGTATAGTTGGATTTGCCTTTCGTATGATAAATGGTAGGTGTTATAAATCAAGCCAATTTTAATTGAAATAGTTCTCCATGTGTTTTAAAAGTTAACAAATATGTGAATAACTGTCTCCCTTTCTCTGTAGCCTATTCAGCACTTGTATTTTTTATGCACATATTGAATTATACCTGGTATCACACGTACATTTTGTGAGGTGGCTGACTTGGCAGATACAAATTGTAAGAAAAGATCACTCCTACTAAACGCTGTTGAAACTGAAAATTCAACATATGGGTCAGTTTTCTAGTTGTACAACATAAATTGATGTTCAGGAAAATGAAAGGAAAATGAATATTTTTGGATCTCTGTATGATATATTTTTCATGGTGAATTTCAATGGGCATACATAATGCTACTTTTTAATGTCTGTGTGTGTGTGTGTGTGTGTATATATATATATGTATTCACTCTCCAGATTTTTCAAAATATGAAATGTATTTGTCTGATTATACACTCCCTAGATTCATTCATATTTATGTATGTGGATGTATAATCAACTTTTCACAAATTTATTCTCAGAAATATTCATCCACCTGAAATACATATTTGTTTCCTAGTACTGAAAACTAACTTCAGGGGATCATATGATGACAGCGAAAGGAGTGCATCAACCCCATGTACAGCGTCACTGTGCAGGAGAATGACGAATTTCCAGCAAAATTTGGGTGGTCCTCAACCTAGTGGAAGTATTTCCATCTCACGAGGATCAGCTACGGGGCTCAAACGTGAGTGATTTGTCTGCATGGAGCATCATGCTGCTTATTCAGCAAATCGCCCTGCGGGTAGAGTCTGTGGCGCGTGCTGGGAAGCAATGAGATAGCAACACAAATATTCAGTGGTGCAGATTCTGTGGGCTCCTGCCATCTGTACAATCACTGTGCTCATTGCTGAATTGTGGGTTTGAGACCAGGGAAATACACGGTCCAATTCGGTTTTCCACACCAGTCAGACCACAGAGGAAGCCAGGGGCCACCATCTTGGAGAGCTGACGTCACCATTCCTGTTTTCAACTGATAGCAGCTCATTCAGCTATAGAACAGGTAATCTCAGGCTGTCATTCGCCTGTGTCTCGGAGACAAATTACTCAGGCCTGCTCCTATCAGAACATACACCAAGCCCAGAGCAGCCGAATTCTGGCTCCTGGAACTGATCAGGCCCAGGGCTAAAGAACCTGCGGAAACTGCTTCTCGGTCTAGGTCTTGCTGAATACTGTGGAGGTAAATACCTACCGAGCCTTCATAGGCAGTGGCAACAGGATTGAGACGGGGCTTGTGAGGGCCGGTCAGGACTCACACATTGCTTTGTTCATCCGGCAAAGGGAACGAAATGCTGCCATTCGCATGGGATACCAACATGTTAGAGATCTGAAGTCATCACAAAGTGGCGGAGGAGATAACTTCATCGATACCAGCGGTGAGAGAAACAGTTGGTCTCCTGGTAAAAAAAGTGAGTCACAAACACCCGAGTCTCTCTCACTCTGTCTTCAAGCTAGAGGGACAGAGCAGAGACACCGCTCACGCCCGGCACTGGCCCAGCGACCCGCAGGCGTGGTAGTCACGTCATCCCAATTGGAGTAGGGACAGAGCAGAGCCACAGCCTATGCCCAGAACAGGCCCAACGACCCGCCGGTGTGGTAGACACGGCACCCCTATTGGAGTAGTGGCAGAGCAGAGCCTTCTCCCGTGCCCATTACAAGCCCATCGGCCCACCAGCATGGTTGTTAGGTCACCCCAATAGGAATAGGGGCAGAGCAGAGCCACCACCCATGCCCAGAACAGGCCCAACAACCCGCCGGCGAGGTAGTCACATCACCCCAATTGGAGTAGGGGCAGAGCAGAGTGACCAACCTCGCCCACAACGTAGGCAACCGAACAGCGAAACAGGCCAAGTGGCCTGCGGGCACGGCAGACACATAACCCCATTTGGAGTAGGGGTAGAGCAGATCCACTGCCCGTGCCCACAAAATAGACAGACCTGCGACCGACCAGCAAAGAGGCTCAGCGTCCTGCCGGCATGGTAGACACGTCATCCCAATTTGAGTAAGGGCAGAGTAGAGCTGCCGCCCGCACCTGCAAGGTAGCCAGACCTGCAATGGATCAGCAGAACAGGCCGAGGGGTCCGTGGGCGTTGTAGACACGTCACACCAAATGGAGGAGGGGCAGAGCAGAGCCACTGCCCGCGCCCGCATTGTAGACAGACCTGCGACCAACCAGCACAACAGGCCCAGCAGCCCGTCAGCGAGGTAGATAGATCACCCCAATTGGAGGAGCAGAACAGCCGCCCCCCGCTACTTCAAGGGAGACTTTTCAACCATACAAGAGCAATATAAGTATATAGGGGGAAAATTTCAAAAACACAACAGTTTCAACAAGCAGAGAGAAACGCGAGCAGTATGAAAAGACAAGGAAAGAAAGGACCACAAGCAATGCAGGTAAACACAATTTTAGAAGAGGTAATAGCTGCATCAGATGGAATGTCAGATAAAGAATTCAGGATACTCAGGCTTTAGATGATCTGGAGTCTCAAGGAAGACATTAGACAACAAAATCAGACAATTAAAGATCCCTTCGACAATGAATTACATAAACAAATCCAAGAAGCAAAAGATCAACTATATAGGGAGATAGAGGTTGTAAAAACAAACAGAAATCCTAGAATTGCAGGAAGCAATAAACCAACTTAAAAACTCAATTGAGAATACTACCAGCAGAGTAGAACACTTAGAACATAGAACATCAGACAATGAAGACAAAGTATTTCAACTTGAAAAGAACATAGACAGCTCAGCAAGACTGTTAAGAAACCACGAGCAGAACATCCAAGAAATATGGGATAACATAAAGAGGCGAAACTTAAGAGACATTGGGATACAGGAAGGTATAGAGGTTCAAACAAAAGGAATGAGCAACCTATTCAAGGAAATAATACGAGATAACTTCCCAGACCTGATAAATAAAAAAGAATCCCAAGTCCTAGAAGCCTACAGAACGCCGAATGTGCAAAATCATAAGAGAGCCACAACTAGACACATTATAATGAAGATGCCCAACAAACAGAAAAAGGAGAGAATTTTAAAAGCTACAAGAGAAAGGAAGCAGATTACATTTAGGGGTAAACCAATCAGGATAACAGCTGATCTTTCAAAACAGACTCTGAAAGCTAGAAGATCCAGGAATAACATATTTCAAACACTGAAAGAAAATGGGTTCCAACCAAGAATTGTGTATCCAGCGAAAGTAAGCTTCAGGATGGAAGATGAAATTAAAACCTTCCACGATAAACAAAAGTGCAAAGAATTTGCAGCTAGAAAACCATCTCTTCAAAACATCCTCGGCAAAATATTACAGGAAGAGGAAATGGAAAATATCAATGAAAACCAACAGCGGGAGGGAGTACAGTAAAGGCTGGGGATAATCAAAGAGGAAAATAAACCATGTTTAGGAACATAAATAAACAAATATCGCTGGAAGAACAACCCATATCTCAATAATAACCCTAAATGTTAAAGGCTTAAACTCACCAATGAAGACACACTGGCTAGTAGAATTGAACAAAAAACAAGACCCAACAATATGCTGCCTACAGGGGACGCATTTGATAGGAAAATGCATACATAGACCTACGGTGAAAGTTTGGGAAAAATCATATCACTCATATGGACTTCGGAAACAAGCAGGAGAGTCCATACTCATATCAAATAAAATAGATTTTAAGCCAAAGTTAATCAAAAGGGATAAAGAGAGACACTACATACTGCTCAAGGGAACCATACACCAACAAGACACAGCAATCGTTAATATATATGCCCCGTACAATGGTGCAGCTATGTTCATCAAAGAAACTCTTCTCAATTTCAATAGTCTAATAGACCACAATACAGTAATCATGGGAGCCATGAACACACCTCTCTCACCACTGGACAGATCTTCCAAACAAAAGTTGAATAAGGAAACTATAGAACTCAATAACACAATTAATAACCTAGACTTATTTGAGATATGTAGAATATAACACCCAACATCAAGCAGTTACCTTTTTTCTCAGCAGCACATGTATCCTTGTAAAAAATAGATCATATATTATGTCACAGGGCAACTCTTAGACAATATAAAGGAGTACAGTTAATACCATGCATATTATCTGATCATAATGGAATGAAACTAAAAATCAATGATAAAAGAAGGAAGGAAAAATCATGCATCACTTGGAGAATGAACAATAGGTTACTGAGTGATCAATGGGTTATAGAAGACATCAAGGAGGAAATTTAAAAATTCTTAGAAATAAATGAAAATGCAGACACAACATACCGGAATCTATGGGACACATTGAAAGCAGTTCTAAGAGGAAAATTCATTGCTTGGAGTTCATTCCTTAAAAAAAGAAACAACCAACAAATAAATGATCTCATACTTCATCTCAAAATCCTAGAAAAAGAAGACGAAAGCAACAGCAAATGAAGTAGAAGGCAAGAAATAATTAAGATCAAAGCTGAAATTAATGAAATTGAAACAAAAGAAACAATTGAAAAAACTTGACAAAAGTAGAAGTTGGTTCTTTGAAAAAATAAATAAAATTGACAGACCCTTAGAAATGATAACAAAGAGAAGAAGACAGAGAACTCAAATTACTAGAATAAGGGATTAAAAAAGAAATATCACAACAGATATTTCAGAAATACAGAAGATAATCAGAAATTATTTTGAATCCTTATACTCCAATCAAATAGAAGACAGTGAAGGCATCGATAAATTTCTTAAGTCATATGATCTGCCCATATTGAGTCAGGAGGATATAGCAACATAAACAGACCAATATCATTTGAGGAAATAGAAGAAACCATCAAAACACTACCAACTTAGAAAAGCCCAGGACCGTATAGGTATACAGCAGAGTTTAACAAAACCTTTAAAGAGGAACGAATACCAATATTTTTCAAGGTATTTCAAGAAAGTGAAAAAGAGGGAGATCTTCCAAATTCATTCTACGAGGCCAACATCACCCTGATTATTACAGCAGACAAAGACACTTCAAAGAAAGAAAACTACAGACCAATATCTCTAATGAACCTACATGAAAAAATCCTCAATAAAATTCTGGCGAATTGGATACAAAAAAAATATCAAAAAAATTGTGAATCCTGATCAAGTAGAATTCATCCATGTGATGCAAGGCTGGTTCAATATACGGAAATCAATAAATGTTATTCACCACATCAATAGACTTAAAATAAGAACCATATGATCATCTCGATAGATGCAAAAAAAGCATTCAATAAAGTACAGCATTCTGTTATGTTCAACACTCTAGAAAAACTAGTGATAAGAGGAACATACCTCAATATTGTAAAAGCAATCTATGCTAAGCCTCAGGCTAGCATCATTCTGAATGGAGAAAAATTGAAGGCATTCTCTCTAAAATCTGGAACAAGACAGGGATGCCCTCTCTCACCACTTCTGTTCAACATAGTTCTCAAAACACTGGCCAGAGCAATTAGACAGACGAAAGAAATAAAAGGCATAAAAATTGGAAAAGAAGTACTTAAATTATCACTATTGCAGATCACATGATTCTATATCTAGCAGTCCCAAAAGGGTCTACAAAGAAACTCATGGAGCTAATAAATGAATTCAGAAAAGTGGCAGGATATAAAATCAACATGCATAAATCAAAGGCATTCCTGCATATCAGCGACAAATCTTCTGAAATGGAAATGAGGACAACCACTCCATACACAATATCCTAAAAAAATAATAATAATAATTAGGAATCAACCTAACAAAAGATGTGAAAGTCTTATACAATGAAAACCACAGAACCCTAAAGAGAGAAATAGAAGAAGATCTTAGAAGATGTAAAAATATATCCTGTTCATGGATAGGCAGAACTAACATCATCAAAATGGTGATATTACCAAAAGTTCTCAATAGGTTTAATGCAATGCCAATCAAAATCCAAACGGCATTTCTTCTAGAAATAGAGAAAGCAATCATGGAATTCATATGGAAAAATAAAAGACACAGAATAAAAAAAAACAATACTAAGCAGGAAGTGTGAATCAGGCGGCCTAGTGATACCAGACTTCAAACTATACTACAGAGCAATAGTAACAAAAATAGCATGGTACTGGTACCAAAACAGGAGGGTGGACCAATTGTTCAGAATAGAGGACACAGAAACCAAGCCAGGAAACTACAACTATCTTATATTTGATGGAGGGGCTAAAAGCATGCAATGAAGGAATATAGCATCTGCAAAAAATGGTGCTGGGAAAACCTGGAATCCATGTGTAAAAAAATGAAACTGAATCCCTTTCTCTCGCCATGCACAAAAGATAACTCAAAATGGATCATGGAGCTTGATACCAAATCAGAGACATGGAGTCTGATAGAAGAAAAAGTTGGCTACGATCTACATACTGTGGGGTCGGGCTCCAAATTCCTCAATAGGACACCCATAGCACAAGAGTTAATAACTACAATCAACAAATGGGACTTACTCAAACTAAAAAGGTTTTTCTCAGCAAAAGGAACAATAAGAGAGGTAAATAGGGAGCCTAAATCCTGGGAACAAATCTTTACTCCTCACACTTCAGATAGAGCCCTAATATTCAGAGTATACAAAGAACTGAAAAAAATAGACAATAAGATAACAAATAACCCAATAAACAAATGGGCCAAGAACCAGAACAGACACTTCTCAGAGAAGGACATACAATCAAAAAACAAGTACATGAAAAAATGCTCACCATCCCCAGCAGTCAGAGAAATGCAAATCAAAACCACCCTAAGATACCATCTCATTCCAGTAAGATTGGCAGCCATTATGAAGTCAAACAACAACAAGTGCTGCTGAGGATGTGGAGAAACAGGTACACGTGTACATTATTGGAGGCACTGCTAATTGGTGCAGCCAATTTGTAAAGCATTATGGAGATTTCTTGGAAAGCTGGGAATGGAACTACCATTTGACCCAGCTATTCCTCTTCTCGGTCTATTCCCTAAAGACCTTAAAAGATCATGCTACAGGGACACTGCTACATTGATGTTCATAGTAGCACAATTCACAATAGCAAGACTGTGGAACCAACCTAGATGCCGTTCAATAGAAGAATGGATAAAAAAAATGTGGCATTTATACACAATGGAGTATTACTCTGCTTTAAAAAATGTCAAAATCATAGAATTTGCAGGAAAATAGATGGCATTAGAGCAGATTATGCTAAGTGAAGCTAGCCAATCCCTAAAAAACAAATGCCAAATGCCTTCTTTGATAAAAGGAGAGTAACTACGAACAGAGTAGGGATGAAGAGCATGAGAAGAAGATTAGTATTAAATAGGGATGAGAGGTGGCAGAGAAAGGGATAGAGAAGAGAAATTGCATGGAAATGGAAGGAGACCCACAGGGTTATATAAAATTACATAAAAGAGGAAGTGAGGGGAAAGGGAAAAATAATACAAAAAGGGAGAAATTTATTACAGTAGAGGGGGTAGAAAGAGAAGAGGGGAAGAGAGGGGAGAGGAGGAGGGATAGTAGAGGATAGGAAAGGTAGCAGAATACAATAGACACTAGTATGGCAATGTGTAAATCAATTGATGTGTAACTGATGTGATTCTGCAATCTGTATACGGGGTAAAAATGGGAGTTCATAACCCACTTGAATCAAAGTGTGAAATATGATATATCAAGAAATATGTAATGTTTAGAACAACCATAAAAAAATTTAAAAAAAAAAGGAAACTAACTTCGGTGAATGAGGCACGCGAATCCTAATATTTCTACAGTAACTTACCAAGTTTAACATCAATGCAAGTAGATTCCAATGGGACATGATGTGTATTTTTACGTTAATTTTTATTCAAAACTGGTACATTACAATTTCATCAGTTTATGCACATCATAGGATATATATTTCATAAACAATTTAGCAAATTTATAGGCATTTGTTTCACTTTCAATCTCTTCCTGCTTCAGAACACATGTATTCCTCCATATTTCTTGACTGGTCTTTGCATGAGAATTCTCTCCGAACACATTATTTTCGATTTCCATAATCACTTTTGAAGCAAACTTCACACACACTTCATGATAAACCAAAACACTAATATTACCATTAGATGTATAACTGGTTGGAATGAATGAATGTATATCAATATAAGATTTATTGTATATTTTCAGATATCAATTCAATCCATTATTTAAAGGTGGAATCAGTTATATTATTTATTCACAGTATGGTGTATTCATGCTTAATCTCTATATTCATGGACACAGGGTACACCTCTTTGTATCCCCAATAATAATTTTATGTCTTCAATATATTGCTCCCAGAAATGGTGGTAGAAATACTCATGTCACCTGATCTACATATACATTTTATCACAGTAATATTCTGGACAAAAAATGTAAAGGTCACACTTATGATTGTACCAAAGACTAAATGAAAAGAGATCATGGATTACTAAAAATATCCATGTCCAGGTTGCCTAATGCTCTCAAATGTCAATCCTATTAGTTACTAGATATTTGTTTCTTCCTAAGTTTATATATTCAAACTCAACCCTGGTGAAAATGTCTACTCCTATCACTCACTTAATACTTTGCCTGATTTCATAATGTCTCTATTGATATCTGCTTTTCTACATATTTTCCCAATTTCATCATAGTGACTGACTCTTCATATGTGCTGACATTTACATTCACTCTCTAACCGAAACCCTATAGCTAAAGAATTTTTAGTCCCAATCCTACACTCATTCTTCTTCCTAAACCTACCGACTATCTTCCTAATCCTACCGACTATCCCTTTGGATTGGATATTCTCTTCTACATTCAAACATCCAAGGTACAAGGTTCTATGCCATTGTATATCAAATTGTCTGAGACATCTTTGCAGAATATAATTAAAAACTAAGTATCCCAATTAAGGGCCCAATGCCCTTCTGGGTTTCAAATCATACCTAGATTTCTGTTTTCATACTTATATTTCACCTCGATATTCTTGTAAATATCGCAGCTTCCCAATGCCATTATTTATCGCACAGAATGATTGCTAACCCAAATCGAACCTGTTATTAACCCTAAACATACACTGTTCCCTCAATCTCATTTTACAGAAGAGCAGGGAGAGAGTCGTTCTTACAATACAGGAAAGTAGGGGACATTCCACCTGCTGAGAACCTCAAAGGTCCATTCAAAATGATACCTGGAGAAGATGTAGGCAGCTATGAAGGACCTGAGAGAGCAAAAGTCATCTTCCATGGCAAACAACCTGGTCAGGATGAAGGGATGTGTCTGAATCAGCCTCTCTCTTTTTATTGTAGAGAAGATGGACCAAACCAGGCCTGTGTGGAGAGCTGCTGCTGGGTGCCTATGGTTGACATACCATTCTACCTTGTGAAAGTGTCACAGGAAGTAGGGGCAGCCTCCATCTCATGGGACACTTGGAAGCAACTGTTAGGACAAAGTGGTCGCCAAGGCAGTGACCTCATTCAGTTCCAAAGAAAGTGACATACCTCATTTCCTTGGTGATGGAACTCTCTGAACTTTTGTATCCAAGAATCCAGGCACCCCGAGGCAGCCCCAGTTCCAGTGGGCTCACTTGTTTGGATTTACCAAGGACAGAGTCAGTTTTTCTTGGTACCTACTGATGTGAGGATGGCCAAATGCCAGGAGAGCTCTGAAGAGGGACCTTTCCAGAAGAAGCAGGTAGTGGCTCACCCCTTTTTCTTGACAACTTCACAGAGTTGGCCAAGGAAACCAGATCTGAGAGAGGTCAGGCCATGTCCTGAGAATAGGTAGGAAAGTTGGTTTGTTTGGTTTGGAGTGGATTGTTTTTAGTAAGTCGTTTGACCAGGCGAGTGTTTCTATGTCTGTGTATCCCACTGTGTCCGTTGTTGTAGACATTAGAAAAGAGAATGCATTAATGAATGCCTCCAGTCTAGTATAAAACTTCCCATAATTCATTCTGCCCAATTTATGAATGGAGTGCAGCTTGTCTTATAGAGAGGCAATACCTTCTATCTTCCTAAGTTCCTGTTTTCTTCCTGAATTCTGGCCACTCTCCAGAATAGGCTCATGGTTTTGTGTCCAAGATATGTACCACTCCAAGCTCTGTGACATGGCCATGTACTGCATAGCTGAAGAGAATGGCCAGCCTTTCAGAGAACTCAGATATCAGTGTGAACAGGAACGTCTCAGTGGAAAAACCCTGCTTTGGGCCTGTTGCTTACCTATTGTTCTGTTGCACTGAATGTCAGGAAAGACTTTGTCTCAGGCCACCCTTTTGTGAAGCCTGAAGAAAACAATTTTCAAATGGAAATGAATGGGCATCACCTGTGGCTCTTTGTTTAATTGCTTTGGAAAGGGATGTGGCTGAATTAGCCTCTTGGCCTTGTGTGTGGCTGTGACTTACATTCTCAGCACCTGATGGATCTAAAGAATAATCCCATGTGTGCATCAAAAACCATAATGGCAAAAAGATCAGTCATTGTGGATGAAGTCTCTTGCCTTCCTCTGTTAGGTTCCTGACCTCCGTCAAGTGAGAAAATGGATTCTTTGGGTCAAATGAGTTCCTCAAAGCCCTGCAGAGGTGCTTGGGGTTTCGCATGACTCCAAATCACAAAGAATCTATACCTGAAAATCAGTAGGCCTCACATTGGAGAAACAGAGCATTATTAATGACAGGCTTATTTGATCACTCCTGGTTCACAGGAAGGGTGTCCAGGCCACCCTGACTTTAGGCAAATGAGGGCCAAGTGAGCTTATTTTGGACACTTTCTTGGGCTTCGCCCCTCATGAAAATCTTCAGCCAGACATTACGATGAATGACAATATGTAAGAAGATGAGGGCCATGTGGGAGTGTTTTCGTTTTAATTTTGGTCATTTGTGTGGCGGTTGGAATAAATGACTGGGTTCACCTGGGCTTGAACTCTGGTGTGATTCCCCTTAGAGACTGAGTTGTGGAACTGACCTTAGAGAAGTATTGCATTGAATTTTGTTGGGATTTTAGGAGGCCACGCATAAGAGTCACCCTTGGAACTGAGATCTAGGGGCAGGGTTGCTTTCCACAGATTTTTCAGTTCCTGAAAGAAGTGACCTCACCTCACTTTCTTGGTGATGGAACTCTCTGATCTTGGGATCCAGGAATTCAGGCACAAAAGCCAGGGCCAGTTCCAGTCCGAGTGGTCTCATTTGTTTGGATTTACCAAGGACAGAGTCAGTCTCTCTTGGTACCTACTAATGTGAGGATGGCCAAACGGCAGGAAATCTCTGAAGAGGGGCCTTTCCTGAGAAAGCAGGTAGTGGCTCACAGCTGGCTCCTGACAATTTCATAGAGTTGGCCATGGAGTCCAAATCTGAGACAGGAGTGGCCATTTCGGGGGAACATAGTATGGCCCAAAAGTCAGAGGACACTCCAGATAGTCAAAGACCTACTTGGCGATAGGAGGTGCCTTTGTAGGTTTGCTTGTAGGTTTGTGGTTTTGTCTCATGTTCTGAGAATAGGCAAGGAAGGCAGTTTGTTTGGTTTGGAGTGAACTGTTTCTAGTAAGTCGTTTGGCAAGGCGAGTGTTTCTATGTCTGTGTATCCCACTGTTATCCATGGTTGTAGACATTAGAAAAGATATTGGATCAATGGATGTGTCCTGTTTAGTAGAAAGCTTCCCAGAATTCATCCTGCACAATTTATGAATGGACTGCGGCTTGCCTTATCAATTGGCTACACCTGCTATCTTCCTAAGTTTCACTTTTCTTCCTGAATTCTGGCCACTTTCCAGAATAGGCTCATGGTTTTTGTGCAAGATATATACCACCTCCAAGCTCTGTGACATGGCCATGTACTGGATAGCTGAAGGGAATGGCGAGAATCGCAGAAAACTCAGAAATCACTGTGACCATTAAAGTCTCAGTGGAGAAACCCTGCTTTGGGCCTTTTGGTTACCTATTGTTCTGTTGCCCTGAATGTCAGGAAGGTCTTTGCCTTTGGCCACCCCTTTGTGAAGCCTGAAGAAAACAGTTTTAAAATGGAAATGAATGGATCACCTGTGGCTCTTTGCTTAATTGCTTTGAAAAAGATGTGTCTCATTCAGACCATTGGCCCTGTGTGAGGCTGTTGCTTAGTTTCTCATCACCTGATGGATCTAAAGAAAGATTCCATGTGTACATCCAAAACCAAAGTGGCAAAAAGAGCAGTCATTGTGGATGAAGTCTCTCGTCTTCCTCTGTAATGTTTGTGACCTCCATCAAGTGAGAATAGGGATCCTTTGTGTCAAATGAGTTCCTCAACGCCCTGCAGATTCTATCCCATAGGTGCTTGGGTTTTATCATGACTCCAGTTCACATAAAGAATCTAAAACCCACAGTCAGTAGTCCTCAAATTGGAGAAGCGGAGCAGTATTAATGGCAGGCCTATTTGATCACATCTGGTTCACAGGAAGGGTGTACAGGCCACCCTGAGTTTAGTCAAATTAAGGGGCAAGGGAGCTTATTTTTGACACTGGCTTGGGCGGAGCCCCTTATGGAAACCTCCAGCCAGAAGTTATGATGAGTGTCTATATGGAAGAAGATGTGGGTCATGTGGGAGTGTTTTGGTTTTAATTGTGGTCATTTGGGTGGCGGTTGGAAGTGACGACTGGGTCCACCTGGGCTGGAACTCTGGTGTGATTCCCCTTAGATACTGAGTTGTGGTACTGACCTCAGAGAAGTATTGCCATGAATTGTGTTGGGATTTTAGGAGGCCACGCATGAGATTTGCCCTTGGAAACTGAGATCTAGGCCCAGGTTGGCTTTGCACAGAGCACTGGGAATCTCAGCCAGGGTATCACATAATTTTATTCTGAAAGGCTTGCAGCCATAGTTGAGAGTCAAAACACACATGGACCTCACATTGTAGACCTCAATGCGCCTAGCTTCATGTGATCATTGGCCACTCTTTGGGAAGCCTTGCTTATGAGAGTTCTCCAGAGCTTTCATTGAAATGAGCATCCTCACCATTTAATGGTTCCTGAATGAAGTGAAACCCACAGTGCCTTCAACTTCATCCTTGAAAAATGGCTAGATAAATACGGTGAAATTTTTTTAAATTTCCATGACCAGGTGGCACTGGAGAAACTTTGGATATCCTGTTGCTGACTATGAGTATACTAGACAGTGCCTGATGGACTGGGTTTCAAGAAAATGGTGTAGAGCAGAGATGCCAGTAATTTGGAGCCTGCTGAGTAGTGGGCATAGAGCTGCAGTCGGCAGGTGTGTGATAAATCATCTGTGGTGGGGCCATGTGGATCTTCCTTTGGCTTCCAAATTGCTTGTGACTGACATGGTGCAGCAAGCAGACCCTTATATGTAAAGGCGTATTTTTATTTGGAGAGGTTTCAGGGCAATGTTCAGAATCACGTTGCTATGGTGAAGAGGCAAGCTATTTGGAATAGAACCTTGGTGGGTGCATTCTCCTGCAGACCCTGACCCACCACACTTGAGAAACTCCCTCCAACACTTTGTCCCAGTTGGACTCCTTGTATTTTGTGAAGAAAATACCAAACTACCAGTGCAGCAGCAATAAACACCACAAAATGTGGAGGATGACCAAATGGCTTCACAGTCCACACGGGGAGACACTTAGCCCCCAGTGACCACAGTTTACCTACAAAGATTGAATTCAGCACTGCTGACTCATGTTCATTGGAACATAAGAAACCATGTCCTCCAGGTCACATAGATGCAGACCCAGCTTTGATGCTCTCATTACAAAGGAATCTAAACCTCCTGACAACAACATATATTTCAAGTGCCCAACCTCAGAGGCAGTTTCTGAAGAAGTCTTTAGGCCAGCAGAGCTCCATATTTGTGGAGTGTTTACCCTGTCCCTTACTTTAGTAAACTACTCTACCACCTCCAATGTTGTGAACTTTTGAGCATATTAAATTCCAGCTATGTATTCCCAGATTTTCGAACTCTTCTCCTCTAATGATGAATTACTTGGGGCGAGGGTAATGTCAAGGCATTGTTCTGGATGACAGTGAAATATTTCTCCATGTGTTTTTTTTTAATTATTTTATTTCATATTATTATTTTATTTTTTTAATTGGGTGTTCAAAACATTACAAAGCTCTTGACATATTATATTTCATACATTAGATTCAAGTGGGTTATGAACTCCCATTTTTATCCCAAGTACGGATTGCAGAATCATATCTGTTACACATCCGCATTTTTATAATGCCCTATTAGTAACTGTTGTATTCTGCTACATTTTCTATCCTCTACTATCCCTGCTCCCCTCCCATCTTCCCTCTCTACCCCATCTACTGTAATACATTTATATCTTTGTTTATTTTCCCATTCCCCTCACAACCTCTTATATGTAATTTTGTGTAACAATGAGGGTCTCCCTCCATTACCATGCAATTTCCTTTATCTCTCTCTTTCCGCCCCCCACCTCATGTCTCTGTTTAATGTTGATTTTTTCTTCCTGCTCTTCCTCCCTGCTCTGTTGTTAGTTGCTCTCATTATATCAAAGAAGACATTTTTATTTGTTTTTTAGGGTTTGGCTAGCTTCACTAAGCATAATCTGCTCTAGTGCCATCCATTTCCCTGCAAATTCAATGATTTTGTCATTTTTTAATGATGCATAATACTCAATGGTGTATAAATACCACATTTTTTTATCCATTCATCTACTGAAGGGCATCTGGGTTGGTTCCACAGTCTAGCAATTTTGAATTGTGCTGCTATGAACATCGATGTGGCAGTATCCCTGTAATATGCTCTTTTAAGGTCTTCAGGGAATAGTCTGAGAAGGGCAATAGCTGGGTCAAATGGTGGTTCCATTCCCAGCTTTCCCAGGAATCTCCATACAGCTTTTCAAATTTGCCACAACAGTTTGCAGTCCCACCAGCAATGTATAAGAGTACCCTATTCTCCACATCCTCGCCAGCACTTGTTGTTGTTTGACCTCATAATGGCTGCCAATCTTACTAGAGTAGGATGGTATCTTAGGGTGGTTTTAATTTGCATTTCTCTGACTGCTAGAGATGGTGAGCATTTTTTCATGTACTTACTGATTGATTGTATGTCCTCCTCTGAGAAGTGTTGGTTCAGGTCCATGGCCCATTTTTTGATTGGGTTATTTATCATCTTATTGTCTAATTTTTTGAGTTCTTGGTATACTCTGGATATTAGGGCTCTATCTGAAGTGTGAGGAGTAAAAATTTGTTCCCATGATTTAGGCTCCCTATTTACCTCTCTCATTTTTTATCCTGCTGAGAAAAAAACTTTTCAGTTTAAGTAAGTCCCATTTGATGATTGTTGTTATTAACTCTTCTGCTATGGGTGTCCTGTTAAGGAATTTGGAGCCCGACCCCACATTATGTAGATCAGAGCCAACTTTTTCTTCTATCAGATGCAGAGTCTCTTATTTGATATCTAGCTCCTTGATCCACTTTGAGTTAACTTTTGTGCATGGCAAGAGGAGGGGATTCGGTTTCATTTTGTTGCATATGGATTTCCATTTTATACAAAAACATTTGTTGAAGATGCTATATTTCCTCTATTGCATGCTTTTAGCTCCTTTATCAAATATAGCATAGTTGTAGCTTTGTGAATTATTCTTTGTGTCCTCTATTCTGTACCCATTGGTCAACCCGCCTGTTTTGGTACCAGTGCCATGCTGTTTTTGTTACTATTGCTCTGTAGTATAGTTTTAAGTCTGGTATCGCTATATCGCCTGATTCACACTTCCTGCTAGAATTGCTTTTGCTATTCTGGGTCTTATATTTTTCCATATGAATTCCATGATTGCTTTATCTATTTCTACAAGAAATGCCTTTGGGATTTTGATTGGCATTGCATTAAACCTATAGAAAACTTTTGGTAATTTCGCCATTTTGATGATGTTAGTTCTGCCTATCCAGGAACAGGGTATATTTTTCCATCTTCTAAGATCTTCTTCTACTTCCCTTTTTAGGGTTCTGTAGTTTTCATTGTATAAGTCTTTCACCTTTTTTGTTAGGTTGATTTTCAAGTATTTAATTTTTTTGACGATATTGTGAATGGAGTGTTTTTCCTCATTTCTGTTTCAGAAGTTTTGTCGCTGATATACAGAAATGCCTTTGATTTATGCGTTTTGATTGTATATCCTGCCACTTTGCTGAATTCTTTTATTAGTTCTAGTAGATTTTTTTGTAGACCCCTTTGGGTTTTCTATGTATAGAATCATGTCACCAGGAAATAGTGATAATTTACGTTCTTATTTTCCTATTTTTATGCCTTTGATTTCTTTCGTCTGTCTAATTGCTCTGGCCAGTGTTTCGAGAACTATATTGAATAGAACTGGTGACAGAGGGCATCCCTGTCTTGTTCCAGATTTTAGAGGGAATGCCTTCAATTTTTCTCCATTCATAATGATGCTAGCCTGAGACTTAGCATAGATAGCTTTTAAAATGTCGAGGTTAGTTCCTGTTATCCCTATTTTTCTAATGTTTTGAACATAAAGAGATGCTGTACTTGGTCAAATGCTTTCTGCGTCTATCGAGATGATCATATGGTTCTTATCTTTAAGTCTATTGATGTGATGAATAACATTTATTGATTTTCGTATATTGAACCATCGTTGCATCCCAGGGATGAATCCTACTTGATCCTGGTGAAAAATATTTTTTGATGTGCCTTTGTATTCGATTAGGCAGATATTTATTGAGGATTTTTGCATCTAGGTTAATCAGATATATTGGTCTGTAGTTCTCTTTCTTTGAGTTGTCTTTTTCTGGTTTTGGAATTAGGGTGATGTTGGCCTCATAAAATGAATTTGGCAGAGCTCCCTCTTTTTCTATTTCCTGAAATAACTTGAAAAGTATTGGTATAAATTCTTCTTCAAAGGTTTTGTAAAACTCCGCTGTATAGCCATCCGTTTCTGGGCTTTTCTTGGTTGGTAGTCTTTTGATTGCTTCTTCTATTTCATCCATTGATATTGGTCGGTTTAAATTGTGTGTATCCTCCTGACTCAGTTTGGGCAAATCATATGACTTAAGAAATTTATCGATGTCTTCACTATTTTCTATTTTATTGGAATAATGATTTTCAAAATAATTTCTAATTTTTTGATGTGCCTTTGTATTCGATTCGCCAGAATTTTATTGAGGATTTTTGCATGTAGGTTCATCAGATATATTGGTCTGTAGTTTTCTTCTTTGAGGTGTCTTTTTCTGATTTCGGAATCAGCGTGATGTTGGCCTCATAGAATGAATTTGGCAGAGCTCCCTCTTTTTCTCTATCCTGAAATAACTTGAAAAGTATTGGTATTAAATCTTCTTTAAGTGTTTTGTAAAACTCCGCTGTATAGCCATCCGTTCCTGGGCTTTTCTTGGTTGGTAGTCTTTTGATTGCTTCTTCTGTTTCATCCATTGACATTGGTCTGTTTAAATTGTGTGTATCCTCCTGACTCAGTTTGGGCAAATCATATGACTTAAGAAATTTGTTGATGTCTTCACTATATTCTATTTTATTGGAATATAGGTTTTCCAAATAATTTCTAATTGTCTTCTGTATTTCGGAAGCATCTGTTGTAATATAGCCTTTTTCATCCCATATGTTAGTAATTTGAGTTCTCTCTCTTCTTCTCTTCATTAGCATGGCTAAGGGTCTGTCGAACATATATATTTTTTCGAAGAACCACCTTTTAGTTTTGTTAATTTTTTCAATAGTTTCTTTTGTTTCAATTTCGTTGATTTCTGCTCTGATTTTAATTATTTCTTGCCTTCTGCTACATTTTCTGTTGTTTTGCTCTTCCTTTTCTAGGGCTTTGAGTTAAAGTGTGAGCTCATTTATTTGTTCGGTTTTACTTTTTTTCAGGAATGACCTCCAGGCAATGAATTTCCCTCTTAAAACTGCTTTCATTGTGTCCCATAGATTCCAATATGTTGCGTCTGTATTTTCATGTATCTCTAAGAATTTTTTTATTTCCTCCTTTATATCTTCTCTAACCCACTGATCATTCAGTAACATATTGTTCATTTTCCATGTGATGTAGGATTTTTCCTTCCTTCTTTTATCATTGATTTCCAGTTTCATTCCATTATGATCAGATAAAATGCATGGTATTATCTCCACACCTTTATATTTACTGAGGGTTGCCCTATGGCATCATATATTGTCTATTTTTGAGAAGGATCCATGTGCTGCTGAGAAAAAAAGTATATCCACTTGATGATGGTTGATATATTCTATATATGTTAGTTACATGTAGGTTATTGATTGTGATATTGAGTTCTATACTTTCTTTATTCAACTTTTGTTTGAAGGATCTGTCCAATGATGATAGATGTGTGTTGAAGTCACCCATAATTATTGTGTTGTGTTCTATTTCATTCTGGATCTTGAGGAGAATTTGTTTCATGAACAACGTAGCACCATTATTTAGTGCATAAATATTGATAATTGTTATGTCTTGTTAGTGAATGGTTCCTTTTAACAGTATATAATGTCCTTCCTTATCCCTTTTGATTAACTTAGTCTTGAAGTCGATTTTATTCGATATGAGGATGTCCACCCCTGCTTGTTTATGAGGATAAGTGTGCATGGTGTATTTTCTCCCAACATTTCACCTTCAGCCTGTGTGTCTTTGCATTTCAGATGTGTCTCCTGGAGGCAACATATTGTTGGATTTGTTTATTTAATCCAAGTTACCAGCCTATGTCGCTTTATTGGAGACTTTAAGCCATTTACATTCAGAGTTACTATTGATGTATGGTTTGTATGCCAGCCATGTTTGATTATTCATATTTTTTTTAATTTAGTTTGTTTCTCCATGACAAGCTTTCACCCTGCCTCTGTCATTACCAAGGTACTTCCCACTGATGGTTTTGGTTGTTGTTTTTCATTTCTTTCTTGTGTAGTGTTTTGCTCAAGACGCTTTGCAATGCTTGTTTTCTGGCTTCAAATTCTTTTAGCTTTTGTTTATCATGAAAGATTCTTATTTCGTTGTTGGACCTGATGGTTAATTATGCTGGATACATAATTCTTGGTTGGCATCCATTGTCTTTCAGTGTTTGATATACATTTTTCCAGGATCTTCTCGCTTTCAGCGTCTGTGATGAAATATCCATTGTTAACCTTATTTGTTTACCACTGAATGTAATCTGCCTCCATTCTCTTGTAGATTTATTATTTTCTCTTTGTTCTGTATATTGGATATCTTCATAACAATGTGTCTTGGCATTGGTCTACTGTGATTTTGTTTGCTCTTGTCCTGTATGCAGCTACAATTTGTATATCCATTTCCTTTTTTATTTTTGGAAAGTTTTCTGTAATTATTTCATTCAGCAGTTTTCTCATTCCCTTGGTTTGAGTCTCTGTACCTTCCTCTATCCTGATGACTCGTAAGTGTGTTTTTTTTTTTATGTTATCCCAAATCTCTTGGATGTTTTTCTTGTGATTTTTTTGCCAGCCTTTCTGAGTTGGCTGGACTCGTTTCAAGATGATATATTTTGTCTTCATTATCTGACCTTTTGGCTTTTACTTGCTCCACTCTGTTAGTGATACTCTCAATGGCGTTCTTAATTTGGTTTATCATTTCCTTCATTTCTAGAATTATTGTTTGATTTTTTTATAATCTCTATCCTCTGATAAAGATGCTTAACTTTTTCTTTTATCTGTTTATGTAATTCATTTTCAATGTTTTCTTTTACTGTTTGGATTTTCTGTCTCGTATCCTCTTTAAGTTTCCATTCTATCTGTCTAAGGTATTACTTGAGTTCTTTATATGACCATTTTTCTGATGACTCTAGGTCCTCCTGAATATTTAGGGTGTCCTTCGTGGTTTGTACTCCTTTTCTTCCTTGCTTGTTTATGCTGCTCATGTTACTTCTTGTTCTGTTTGACTGCTTAGTTACTGTTTACTCTTATAAATTTATTTGATGCTTGGGAGGAAAGATTTTAGAAGGGAAGGGAAAAAGTCACTAAAGAGAATGAGAGTAGGCAGGTAGAATGCAAGGAATGGGAAATAAGAAAATTGAAAAGAAATGAAAAGACAATAGAAAAAATAGAAAATAAAGAGAAAATTATTTTTTTAAAAAAATGATTATGATAATATAAAATTAAAATTTTAAAAAATAATAACAACAAAAGAAAAAATTAAAAAAAATTAAAAACATTTTAAAAAAGTTAAAGAACAGCAACAAAAAATGAAAATAAAAGAAAACAAAAAAAAAACAAAAACAAAAAAAACAAACTAATATAATAATAATAATAATAAATGCAGTCATAGATTGCAATAAACTTTTTTTTCCATTAGGTAGATCTGTGCCCACTGGGCCAAGCTTCTCCTTTCAATAGGTGGGAACCAATCACTGTGCAGCAGCTATTCCTCCCACACTGGGTGGGTGTCCAATCCTGAGTGCCTAGTGCCTTCTTTTGTGTTTCCTCAAGCCAGGCCCCACTCACCTGTGACACTCACCACAATACTGGCTACATGCCAGGTCTGCTGCTCCTAGGAGCCCTGTTTTCATGAACGCCTGGGCACAATCTCCCTGTTTGTCTCCCTCAGACCCTAAGTTTTTAGAGCTTAGGCCTGAGAACCCCAAGCGAATTTGCTTGCACTCCGGAAGCCATGCCCCCGGAAGCTGGAGCAAGAGACTTCAGTTTTCAGCACTGGTGGGAGCGGTGGCCTGGAGGTCTGCACCACGAGTCCCGTGCCACTCCTAATTCCCTCGGTCTGGATATCGCGCTCAAGGGAGAGCTGGGAGGGGCTCTTAAGATTTCCCCACAAGTTCGCAAATTTATAGGAATTTGCTTCACTTTCAATCACTTCCTGCTTCAGGACACATGTATTCTTCCATGTTTCTTGACAGGTCTTTTCATGAGACTTCTTTCAAGACACATGACTTTCAATTTCCATAATCATTTTTGAAGCAAAACTCACATAAACTTTATGATAAATTATAACTCTGATATTACCATTAGATGTATAACTGGTTGGAATTAATGATTGCATACCAATATAGAATTTCTTATATATTTTCAGATAAAAATTCAATCCATTATTTAAAGTGAAAAGAGTTATATTATTTTTTCACAGAATGGTCTATTCATGCATTATCTCTATATTCATAGACGCAGTGTACACTTCTTTATACCCCCAATACTAATTTATACGTCTTCAAAATATTGCTCCCTGAAATGGTGGAAGAAATACTCATGTCACCTGATCTACTTATACATTTAATCACAGAAATATTCGGAACACAAAATGCAAAGGTCACACTTATGTTTGTACCAAAGCCTAAAAGGAAAGTAAACATGGATTACTAAAAACATCCATGTCCATGTTGCCTAATGCTGTCAAATGTCAATCCTATTGGTGACTACATATTTGTTTCCTCTTAAGATTATATATTCAAACTCAACCCTACTGAAAATGTCTAATCCTATCCCTCACTTTATACATTGCCTGATTTCATTATGGCTCTATTTCTGTTTCCTACATATTTTCCCCAGTTCATCATTGTGACTGACTCTTCACATGTGCTGACATTTACATTCACACTCTAATCGATAACCTATTGCTAATAAACTTTTGTTCCTAATCCTATACTCATTCTTTTTGTAAACCTACCGAATATCTTCCTAATCCGAGCGACTATCCTTTTTTGACTGGTTGTTCTCTTCTACATTCAATCAAGCAAGGTACAAGGTCTTATGCCATTGTATATTGATCTATCTGAGACCTCTGTGCAGAATGCAATTCAATGCTAAGTTTCACAATCAAGGGTCCAATGCCCTTCTGGGCTTCAAATGTTACCTAGATTTCTGGTTTCACACTTATATTTCACATATATATTCTGGTAAATATCGCAGTTTCAAATACCATTATTCATTCTGCAGGATGATTCCTAAACTAAATCCAACATGTTATTGACCCTAAACATACACTGTTCCCTCCATCTAACTTTACAGAAGAGCAGGGACAGAGTTGGTCTTACAATACAGGAATGTAGGGGATCTTCCACCTGCTGAGAACCTCAAAGGTCCATGCAGACATGATCCCTGGAAAAGAGGTAGGCAGCTATGAAGGACCTGAGAGAGCAAAAGTCATCTTCCATGGCAAACAACCTTGTCAGGATGAAGGGGTGTGTCTGAATCAGCCACTTTCTTCTTAATGTAGAGAAGATGGACCAAACAAGGTCTGTGTGGAGAGCTGTTCCCGTGTGTCTATGGTTGATATGCCATTCTAACTTGTGACAGTGTCACAGGAAGTAGGGGCAGCCTCCATCTCATGGGACCCTTGGAAGCAACTATTAGGACAAAGTGTTTGCCAAGGCATTGACCTATTCAGTTCCTGAAGGAAGTGACCTACCTTACTTCTTTGGTGATGGAACTCTCTGAACTTGGGATCCAGGAAGCCAGGCATCCAGAGCCAGTCCCAGTCCCAGTCCCAGTGGGCTCACTTGTTTAGTTTTACTAATGACAGATTCTGTCTTTTTTGGTACCTACTGATGTGAGGATGGCCAAATGCCAGGAGAGCTCTGAAGACGGGCCTTTCCTTAGTAACTAGGTAGTGGCTCACCGCTGGCTCCTAACAACTTCACAGAGTTGGCCAAGGAGACCAGATCTGACACAGTACAGGTCATTTTGGGGGAACATAGTAGGGCCCGCCAGTCAGAGGACACTCTGCATATTCACAGACTTACTTGGAGAAGGAGGTGCCTTTGTGTTTGTGGGTGTGAGTTTGTGGTTTTGTCTCATTTTCTTAGAATAGGTAGAAAAGCTGGTATGTCTGGTTTGCAGTGGACTGTTTCTAGATAGTCGTTTGACAAGGCAAGTGTTTCTATGTCTGTGTATAACACTGTGTCCGTGGTTGTAGACATTAGAAAAGAGAATGCATCAATGAATGTGTCCTGTCTAGTAGAAAGCTTCCCAGCATTCATCCTGCCCAATTTATGACTGCACTGCAGGTTGCCTTATCGATGGGCAACACCTAATATCTTCCTAAGTTTCAGATTTCTTCCTGAATTCTGACCAATCTGCAGAATAGTCTCATGGTTTTGTGTCCAAGATAGGTACCACCCCAAGCTCTGTCACATGGCCATGTACTGAATAGCTGAAGGTAATGGCGAGCATCTTAGAAAACTCAGATATCAGTGTGACCAGGTAAGTCTCAATGGAGAAACCATGTTTTGTGCCTTTTGCTTACCTATTTTTCTGTTTCACTGAATGACAGGAAGGTCTTTGCCTCAGGCCACCCCTTTGTGAAGCATGAAAAAAACAGTTTTCATATGGAAATGATTGGGCATCACCTGTGGCTCTTTGCTTAATTGCTTTGAAAGGGATGTGTCTGAATCAGCCTCTTGGCCCTGTGTGAGGCTGTGGCTTAGATTCTCAGCACCTGATGGATATAAAGAAAGATCCCATGTGTGCATCCAAAACCAAAATGGCAAAATTCAGTCATTGTGGATGATGTCTCTCTCCTTCCTCTATTAGGTTGCAGACAATCATCAAGTGAGTATAGGGATCCTTTGGGTCAAATGAGTTTTTCAAAGCCATGCAGAGGTGCGTGGGTTTTCTCATGATTCCACTTCACATAAAGAATCTAAACCCAACAGTCAGTAGGCCTCAAATTGGAGAAGCAGAGCAGTTGTAATGGCAGGCCTATTTGATCACTCCTGGTTCACAGGTATGGTGTCCAGGCCACCCTGACTTTAGGCAAATGAGGGCCAAGGGAGCTTATTTTGGACACTCTCTTGCGCTGTACCCCTCATGGAAATCTCCAGCCAGAGGTTATAATGAGGGTCTATGTGGAAGAAGATGAGGGCCATGTGGGAATGTTTTGGTTTTAATTTTGGTCATTTGTGTGGCAGTTGGAAGGGATGACTGGGTCCACCTCGGCTTGTACTCTGGTGTAATACTCCTTAGAGACTGAGTTGTAGAACTGACCTCAGAGAAGTATTGCCATGGATTGTGTGGGGATGTTAGGAGGCCACGCATGAGAGTCGCCCTTTGAAACTGAGATCTAGGCCAAGGGTGGCTTTCCTCAGAACACTGAGAATCTCAGCCAGGATATCACATGATTTTATTCTGAAAAACTTGGCAGCCATAGTTGAGAGTCAAAACACACATGGACCTCACATTGTAGACCTCAATGGTCCTGGCTTCATGTGACCTTTTGGCCACTATTTGGGATGCCTTGCCTGTGATTGTTCTCCAGAGCTTTTATTGAAATGAGCTTCCTTAACATTTAATGGTTCCTGAATGAATTGAAACCCACAGTGACTACAACTTCTTCCTTGAATAATGGCTAGATAAATACCATGAAATTTTTGAAATTTCCATGACGAGGTGGCACTGGAAAACCTTTGGATGTCCTGATGCTGATCATAGTATACCAGACAGTGCCTTTATTGACAGGGTTTCATGAAAATGGTGAAGAACAGAGATGCCAGTTAGTTGTCGCCTGATGATTAGTGGGCCTAGAGCAGTGGTGGACAGATGTGTGACAAAACATCTGTGGTGGGGCCACGTGGATCTGCCATTGGCTTCCAAATGGCTTGTGACTGATATGGTTACAGCCAACAGACCCAATAGGTAAAGGCATCTTGTTATATGGAGAGGTTTCAGGGAAATGTTCAGAATCAGGTTGCTATGATCAAGGGGGCAAGCTATGTGGGATAGAAGCCTGGTTATTGCATTCTCCTGCAAACCCTCACCCACCACACGTGACTAAACTCCCTCCAGCAATGTGTCCCAATTGAACTCCTTTATTTCGTGAAGCAAATACCAAACTCCCAATGCAGCAGCAAGAAACACCACTAAAAGTGGAGGATGAACAAATGTCTTCGGAGTTAACACAGGGAGAAACTTAGCCCCAGTGTCCACAGTTTAGCTACAAAAAAAGAATTCAGCACTGCTGCCACATGTTCAATGAAAAATAAGAAACCATGTCTTACAGGTCACATATATGCAGAACCAGCTTTGATAGTCTCTCTACAAAAGAACTAAATCTCCTGAAAACAACATATATTTCAAGTGACCAACCTCAGAGGCAGTTTCTCAAGAATTCTTTCGGCCAGCAGAGCTCCATGTTTGAGGAGTGTTTACCTTTTGCCTTACTTTTTTGAACTCTGCTACCACCTCCAAGGTTGTGAACTCCTGAGCATATTCCATTCCAGATATGTATTCACAGATTTTCTAACTCTTCTCCTCTAACTGTGTCTTACTTTGGTAAAAGATAATGTCAAGGCATTGTTCTGGATGAGAGTGGGAAGATTTTGGGTAGCACATATTTGCATAGGCATTGGATACATTTTTCAATTTCCCTTCAAAACACTGAATCTCTGACCCTAACCAATTCCCAACTAGACTCTGACTACTAATCCTAATATGATGGAGAAAAATAACAAAAAACAGAAAAGAAGTACAAGCAGTTCAGTGGAGGCAAGGTGTATACTAGGACTTGCCTTTTGCATAATATAGGGTAGGAGTTATAAATCTTGCAAATTTTTTTTTGAAATAGTTCTCCATGAGTTTTTAAAGTTAACAAATATGTGAATTCCTTTCTCCCTTTCTCTGTAGCCTATTAAGCACATGTATTTTTCTATGCACATATAGATTTCTACCTGGTACCACACGTATATTCTTGTGAGGTGTTTGACTTGGCAGATACAAATTGTGAGAAGAGATCACTCCTCGTAAATGCTGTTGGAACTGAAATTTCAAACTATGGGTGAACTTTCTAGTTGAACAACATTATACATAAATCCATGTTCAGTATAATGAATATTTTTGGATCTGTGTATGATATATATTTCATGATGAATTTTGATTGGCATATATATTGCTAGTTTTTAATGTCTCTCTCTCTCTCTGTATATATATATATATACTCTCCAGATTTTTCAAAATATGTAATATATGTGACTTATTATACACTCCCTAAATTCATTCATATTCATTTATGTGGATTTATAATCAACTTTTCACAAGATTATTTTCTAAAATATTCATCCACCTGAAATTCATATTTGTTTCCTATTACTGACAACTAACTTCAGTGAATGGTGTATACAAATCCTAATATTTCTACAGTAACTGACCCAGTTTAACATCAACGCAAGCAGATTCCTATGGGACATGATATATATTTTGACATTCATATTTATTCAACAATGGGACATTATTATTTCTTCAGTTTATGCACATCATAGTATATATATTTCATCCAAAATTTCAAAAATATATAGGAATTTGTTTCACTTTCAATCACTTCCTGCTTCTGAACACATGTATTCCTCCATGTTGCTTTACTGGTCTTTTCATGAGACTTCTTTCCAAACACATTATTTTCGATTTCCAAAATCAATTTTGAAGCGAAACTCACACACTCTTCATGAAAATCCTAATACTAATATTATCATTGATGTATAACTGGTTGTAATGAATGTCTGTATATCAATATTTGATTTCCTGTATATTTTCAGATATCAATTCAATTCATTATATATAGTGGAATGAGTATATGTTTTATTCAGAGTATGTTCTATTCATGCATTATCTGTATATTCATAGAAACAGGGTACACCTCTTTGTACCCCCAATACTAATTTATACGTCTTCAAAATATTGCTCCCAGAAATGGTGGAAGATATACTCATGTCACCTGATCTACATATATATTTTATCACAGTAATATTATGGACACAAAATGCAAAGGTCACACTTATGATTGTACCAAAGCCTAAATGGAAAGTGAGCATGGATTAGTAATAACATCCATGTCCAGGTTGCCTAATGCTCTCAAATGTCAATCCAATTTGTGACTACATATTTGTTTCTTGCTAAGATTATATATTCAACCTCAACCCTGTTGAAAATGTCTAATCCTATAACTCACATTATACTTTGCCTGATTTCCTTTTGTCTCAATTGATATTTACTTTCATACATATTTTCCCCAGTTCATCATTGTGAATGACTCTTCACATGTGCTGACATTTACATTCACTCTCTACCCGAAACCCTATTGCTAAAAAACTTTTGGTCCAAATCCTATACTCACTCTTCTTTCTAAACCTTCTGACTATCTTCCTAATCCTACCGATTATCCCTTTTTGACTGCATGTTCTCTTCAACATTCAATCATCCAAGGTAAAGGTCCTATGCCATTGTATAGCGATTAATCAGAGACATCTGTGCAGAACATAATTCAAAGCTAAGTATCCTACCCAAGGGCCCAATACACTTCTGGGCTTCAAAACTTACATAGATTTGGGTTTTCAAACTTATATTTCACCTTTATATTCTTTTAAATATCGCAGGTTCCCAATAACATTATTCATCCCGCAGAATGATTCCTAACCGAAATCGAACCTGTTATTAACCCTAACCATACGCTGTTCCCTCAATCTCACTTTACAGAGGAGCAGGGACAGAGTTGGTCTTACAATACAGGAATGTAGGGGATCTTCCACCTGCTGAGAACCTCAAAGGTCAATGCAGAAATGATCCTTGGAGAAGTTGTAGGCAGCTATGTAGTACCAAAGAGAGCAAAAGTCTTCTGACATGGTAAAGAACCTGGACAGGATGAAAGGATGTGTCTGAATCAGCCTCTTTCTTCTTAATGTAGAGAAGACGGACCAAAGCATGCCTGTATGGAGAGAAGTTCCCCGGTGCATATGGTTGATATACCATTCTAACTTGTGACAGTGTCACAGAAAGTAGGAACAGCCTCCATCTCATGGGACCCTTGGCAGCAACTGCTAGGACAAAGTGGTTGCCAAGGCAGTGACCTCATTCATTTCATGAAGAAAGTGACTTCACCTAACTTACTTGGTGATGGAACTCTCTGAACTTGGGATCAAGGAAGCCAGGCATCCAGAGCCAGTCCCAGTCACAGTCCCAGTGGGATCACATGTTTGGTTTTACCAAGGGCAGAGAGTCTTTTTTTGGTACCTACTGATGTGAGAATGGCCAAATGCCAGGACAGCGATGAAGAGGGTCCTTTCCTAAGAAAGCAGGTAGTTGGTCATCGCTGGTTCCTGACAACTTCACAGATTTGGCCACGGAGACCAGATCTGAGACAGGGCAGGCCAGTTCGGGGTAACAATATGGTCCACAGACAGAGGACACTCCCGATAATCACAGACATATTGGGGGAAGGAAGTGCCTTTGTGGGTGTGGGTGTGAGTTTGTGGTTTTGTCTCATGTTCTGAGAATAGGTAGGAAAGGCGGTTTGTTTGGTTTGGAGTGGACTGTTTCTAAAAAGTCGTTTGAAAAGGTGAGTGTTTCTATATCTGTGTATCTCACTGTGTCCGTGGTTGTAGACATGAGAAAAGAGAATGCATCAATGGATATGTCCTGTCTAGAAGAAAGTTTTCCAGCATTCATCCTACCCAATTTATGACTGGACTGCAGGTTGCCTTATGGATGGGCCACCCCTATTATCGTCCTAAGTTCCTGTTTTCTTCCTAAATTTTGGCCACTACCCAGAATAGGCTCATGGTATTGTGTCCAAGATATGTAACACCTCCAAGCTCTGTGACATGGCCATGTACTGGATAGCTGAATGGAATGGCGAGCATCTCAGGAAACTCAGATATCAGTGTGACCAGGAAAGTCTCAGTGGAGAAACACTGTTTTGGGCCTTCTGCTTACCTATTTTTCTGTTGCCCTGAATGTCAGGAAGGTCCTTACCTCAGGCCACTCCTTTTTGAAGCCTGAAGTAAACAGTTTTTAAATGCAAATGAATGGGCATCACCTGTGGTGCTTTGCTTAATTGCTTTCGAAAGGGATGTGTCTGAATCAGCCGCTTGGCTCTGGGTCAGGCTATGGATTAGATTCTCAGCACCTGATGGATATAAAGAAAGTTCCCATGTGTGTATTGAAAACAAAAATGGTAAAAATATCAGTCATTGTGCATGAAGTTTCCTGCCTTCCTCTGTTAGGTTCCTGACCTCCATCAAGTGAGAATAGGATCCTCTGGGTCAAATGAGTTCTTTGAACTCCTGCACAAGTGCTTGGGTTCTCCCATGATGCCAAATCACATAAAGAATCTATACCTGACAGCCAGTAGGCCTCAAATTGGAGAAGCAGAGCAGTATTAAAGGCAGGCCTATTTGATCACTCCTGGTTTACAGGAAGGGTGTCAAGGCCACGCTCACTTTAGGCAAATGACGGGCAAGGGTGCATATTTTGGACATTGTCTTGGGCTGCGCTCCTAATGGAAACCTCCAGCAAGAGTTTATGATGAGTGTCTATATGGAAGAAGATGAGGGTCATGTGGGAAAGTTTTGGTTTCAATTGTGGTCATTTGTGTGGCGGTTGGAAGAGATGACTAGGTCCACATGGGCTTGAACTCTGGTGTGATTCTCCTTCGAGACTGAGTTCTGGAACTGACCTCAGAGAAGTATTGCCATTAATTGTGTTGGTATTGTAGGAGGACACGCATGAGAGTCACCCTTGAAACCTGAGATTGGGCCCTGGGTGGCTTTCCACAGAGCACTGAGAATCTCAGCCAGGATATCACATGATTTTATTCTGAAAGACTTGGCAGCTATAGTTAAGAGTCAAAACACACATGGACCTCACATTTTAGACCTCAATGGGCCTGTCTGCATGTGACATTTTGACCACTCTTTGGGAAGCCTTGCCTGTGAGAGATCTCCAGAGCTTTCATTGAAATGAGCTTCCTCACCATTTCATGGTTCTTGGATGAATGGAAACCCCAAAGTGCCTCCAACTTCATTCTTGAACAATGGATAGATAAATACCATGAAATTTTTGAAATTCCCAATGACCAGGTGGCACTGGAGAACCATTGGATGTCCTATTGCTGCTCATGAGTGTACAAGACAGTGCCTTGATTGACTGGATTTCTTGACAATGGTGTAGAACAGAGATGCCAGTAAGTTGGAGCCTGCTGAGTATTGAGCCTAGAGCAGTGGTGTGCAGTTGTCTGATAATATATTTGTGGTGTGGCCATGTGGGTGTGTCATTGGCTTCCAAATGGCTTGTGACTGATTTGGTGCAGCCAGCAGAAAATTATATGAAAAGGCATCTGGTTATATGGACAGGTTTCAGGGCAATGTTCAGAATCAGGTTGCTATGGTCAAGGGAGCAAGCAATGTGGGATAGAAGCCTGGTTGGTGCATTCTCCTGAAGACCCTGACCCACCACACCTTACAGGACTCCCACCAGCACTGTGACCCATTTGAAATCCTTGTATGTTGTGAAGCAAATACAAAACACCCAGTGCAGCTGCAAGAAACACCACGAAAATTGGAGGATGACCAAATGGCTTCAAAGTCCACACAGGGAGACACTTAGCCCCCAGTGGCCACAGTTTATCTACAAAGAGAGAATTCATGACTGCTTCCTCATGTTCATTAGAAAATAAGAAACCATATCCTCCAGGTCACATAGATGCAGACCCAGCTTTGATGGTCTCTGTACACAGGGAGCTAAAGCTCCTGACAACAACATATACTTCAAGTGCCCAACCTCAGAGGCAGTTTCTCAAGAAGTCTTAATGCCAGCATAGCTCCATGTTTGTGGAGTGTTTACACTGTCCCTTACATTTGGAAACTCCTCTACCACCTCCTGAACATTTTCCATTCCAGGTATGTATTCACAGATTTTCTAACTCTTCTTCTCTAATTGTGTCTTAGTAGGGGCGAAGATATTGTCAAGGCATTGTTCTGGATGAAAGTGGAAATTTTTTGTAGCACATATTTGCATACACATTGGATTCATTTTCCTATTTTCCATTTGAAATACTTAATAACTGACACTAACCCATACCCTAATAGACTCTTACTACTAATCCTAATATGATGGAGTAAAATAACCCAAACAGAATAGAAATACAAACATTTCAGAGGAGGCATGGTGTATAGTTAGACTTGGCTTTTGCATGATAAAGTGTAGGTGTTATAAATCTAGTTAATTTTTAATTGAAATAGTTCCATGTGTACTTAAAGTTAACAAATATGTGAATTCCTGTCACCATTTCTCTGTAGCCTATTCAGCACATGTATTTTTATATGCACATATAGAATTCTACCTGGTACCACAGGTACATTCTTGTGAGGTGGCTGACTTGGCAGATAGAAATTATGAGAATAGATCACTCCGCCTAAACGCTGTTGAAACTGAAATTTCAAACTATGGGTGAGCTTCCTAGTTGAACAACATTATACATAAATCCATGTTCAGTAAAATGAATATTTTTGGATCTGTGGATGATATATATTTCATGGTGAATTTCGATTGGCATATGTATTGCTAATTTTTAATGTCTGTGTGTGTGTGTGTGTGTGTGTGTGTGTGTGTGTGTATATATATATATATATATATATATATATATATATATATACACTCTAAATTTTTTTTAAAATATAAAATATATGTGTCTTATTATAAACTCCCTAAATTCATTCATATTCATGTATGTGGATTTAGAGTTAACATTTCACAAGATTATTCACGGAAATATTCATCCACCTGAAATACATATTTTTTTCCTAGAAATGAAAACTAACTTCAGTGAATGGTGGATACAAATCCTAATATTTCTACAATAATTGATCCAGTTTCTCATCAATGCAAGTAGATTCCTATGGGACATGATGTGTATTTTGATGTTCATTCTTATTCACCACTGGTATGTTACAATTTCTTCAGTTTATGCACATTATAGGATATATATTTCATCCATACTTTAGCAAAATTATAGGCATTTGTTTCACTTTCAATCATTTTCTGCTTTAGAACACATGTAATCCTCCATGTTTCTTGACTGGTTTGTTTATGAGACTTCATTCCAAACATATTATTTTCGATTTCCATAATCATATTTGAAGCAAAACTCACACACCCTTCATGATAAACTATAACCCTAATATTACTATTAGATGTATAACTGGTTGGAATGAATGATTGTATATCAATATAAGATTTCTTATATATTTTCAGATATCAAATAAATCCATTATTTAAAGTGGAACCAGTTATATTATTTATTCACACTATTGTCTATTCATGCATTGTCTCTATATTCATAGACACAGGGTACACCTCTTTGTAAACCCAATACTAATTTATACGTCTTCAAAATTTTGCTCCCAGTAATGGTGGAAGAAATACTCATGATATCTGATCTACATATACATTTTATAACAGTAATATTCTGGACAGAAAAAGAAAAGGTCACACTTATGTTTGCACCAAAGCCTAAATGTAAAGTGAACATGGATTACTAAAACCATCCATGTCAAGTTTGGCTAATGCTCTCAAAAGTCAATCCTATTTGTGACAACATATTTGTTTCTTGCTAAGTTTATATATTCAAACTCAACCCTGTTGAAAATATCTAATCCTATCTCTCACTTTATACTTTTCCTGGTTTCATAATGTCTCTATTTATATCAGCTTTCCTACATACTTTCCACAGTTCATCATTGTGACTGACTCTTCAATTGTGCTGACATTTACATTCACACTCTAATCCAAACCCTATTGCTAAGGAACTTTTTTTCCAAATCCTATACTCACTCTTCTTCTTAAACCTACTGACTATCTTCCTAATCCTACCCATTATCCCTTTTTGACTGGATGTTCTCTTATACATTCAATAATACAAGGTACAGTGTCTAATGCCATTGTATATCGATCTATCTCAGACATCTGTGCAGAACATAATTCAACGCTAAGTATCACAATCAAGGGCCCATCCCCATTCTGCGCTTCAAATCTTATTTAGATTTCTGTTTTCATACATATATTTCACCTATATATACTTATAAATGTCGCAGGTTCCCAGTACCATTATTCATCCAGCAGAATGATTCCTAATTCAAATTGAACATATTATTAACCCTAACCATACACTGTTCCCTCAATCTAACTTTACAGAAGAGCAGGGACAGAGTTGGTCTTACAATACAGGAATATAGGGGATCTTCCACCTCCTGAGAACCTCAAGGTCCATGCAGAAATGATCCCTGGAGAAGATGTAAACAACTATGAAGGACCTGAGAGAGCAAAAGTCAGCATCCATGGCAAACAACCTGGTCAGGATGAAAGGTTGTTTATGAATCAGCCTCTCTCTTCTTATTGTAGAGAAGATGGACCAAAACAGGTTGGTGTGGAGAGCTGTTCCTAGGTGCCTATGGTTGATATACCATTCTACCTTGTGAAAGTGTCACAGAAAGTAGGGGCAGCCTCCATCTCATGGTCGTCTTGGAAGCAACTGTTAGGACAAAGTGGTTACCAAGGCAGTGATCTGATTCAGTTCCTTAAGGAAGTGACCTCACCTCACTTCTTTGTTGATGGAACTCTCTGAACTTGGTATCCAAGAAGACAGGCACCAAGAGGCAGTCCCAATCCCAGTGGTCTCACTTGTATGGATTTACCAAGGACAGAGTCAGTCATTCTTGGTACCTACTGATGTGAGGACAGCCAAAACCAGGAAAGCTCTGAAGAGGGGCTTTTCCTGAGAAAGTAGGTAGTGGCTCACTGCTGGCTCCTGACAACTTCACAGATTTGGGCAAGGAGACCAGATCTGAGACAGGACAGGCCATTTCATTGGAACATATTATGGCCCACCAGTCAGAGGACACTCCGGATAGTCACAGACCTACTTGGGGGAAGGATGTGTCTTTGTGGGAGTGGGTGTGGGTTTGTGGTTTTGTCTCATATTCTGAGAATAGGTAGGAATGGCGGTTTGTTTGGTTTGGAGGGAACTGTTTCTAGTAAGTCATTTGACAAGGCGAGTGTTTCTATGTCTGTTTATACCACTGTGTCCCTGGTTGTAGACATTAGAAAAGAAAATGCATCAATGGGTGAGTCCTGTCTAGTAGAAAGCTTCTCAGCTTTCATCCTGCCCAATTCATGAATGGACTGCAGCTTGACTTATCAATGGGGAACACCTGCTAACTTCTTAAGTTCCTGTTTTCTTCCTGAATTGTGTGCACTCTCCAGAATAGGCTCATGGTTTTGTGTCCATGATATGTACCTCCTCAAATCTCTGTGACATGGCCATGTACTGGATAGCTGAAGGGAATGGCGAGCATCTCAGAAAGCTCAGATATCAGTGTGACCAGGAATGCCTCAGTGGAAAAACCCTGCTTTGGACATTTTGCTTACCTATTCTTCTTTTGCCCTGAAAGTCAGGAAGGTCTTTGCATCAGGTGTGTCATGTGGGAGTGTTTTGGTTTTAATTGTGGTCATTTTTGTGGCCGTTGGAAGAGATGACTATGTCCACCTGGGCTTGAACACTTATGTGATTCCCCTTAGAGACTGAGTTCTGGAACTGACCTCAAAGAAGGATTGCCATGTATTGTGTTGGGATTTTAGGAGGCCACACATGAGAGTCGCACTTGGAAACTGAGATCTAGGCCCAGGGAGGCTTTCGGAAAAGCACTGGAAATTTCAGGAAGGACATCACATGATTTTATTCTTAAAAGACTTGGCAGCCATAGTTGCAAGTCACAACACACATGGACCTCACATTGTAGACCTCAAATTCCTGGCTTAATGTGACCTTTTAGCCTGTCTTTGGGAAGCCTTGCCTGTTAGAATTCTCCAGAGCTTTCATTGAAATGAGCTTCTTCTCCATTTTATGGTTCCTGAATGAATTGAAACCCACAGTGCCTTCAACTTCATCCATGAAAAATGCCTAGATAAATATCATTAAAGTTTGGAAATTCCCATCACCTGGTGGCACTGGAGAACCTTTGGGTGTCCTATTGCTGATCATGAGTGTACCAAATAGTGCCTTGATTGACTGGGTTTCATGAAAATGGTATAGAACAGAGATGCCAGTAACTTGGAGCCTGATGAGTAGTCGGCCTAGAGCAGTGGTGTGCAGGTGTGTGTTAAAACATCTGTGGTGGGGTGATGTGGATATGCCATTGGCTTCCAAATGCCTTGTGACTGATATGGTGCAGCCCCCATACCCTTGTATGTAAAGGCATCTTGTTATATGGAGAGGTTGCAGGGCAATGTTTAGAATCAGATTGCTATGGTCAAGGGGGCAAGCTATGTGGGATATAAGCCAGGTTGGTGCATTCTCCTGCAGACCCTTACCCACCGCACGTGGCAGAACTCCCTCCATCACTGTGTCCCAGTTGAACTTCTCGTATTTTGTGAAGCAAATACCAAACTCCCAGTGCAGCTGCAAGAGACACCACGAAAATTGGAGGATGACCAAATGGCTTCACAGTCCACACTAGAAGACACTTAGCCCCCAGTGGCAACAGTTTACCTATAAAGAGAGAATTCAGCCCTGCTGCCTCATGTTCATAGGAAAAAAAGAAACCATGTCCTCCAGGTCATATAGATGCAGACCCAGCTTTGATGGTCTCACTACAAAGGAAGCTAAAGCTCCTGTCATCAACATATATTTCAGGTGCCCAACTTCAGAGGCAGTTTTTCAAAAAGTCTTTAGGCCAGCAGAGCTCCATGTTTTTGGAGTTTTTACCCTGTCCCTTACTTTTTGAAACTTCTCTACAACCTCGAAGGTTGTGAACTCCTGAGCATTTTCCATTACCGATATGTATTCACAGATTTTCTAACTCTTCTCCTCTAATTGTGTCTTACTTGGGGTGAAGGAAATGTCAAGGCATTGTTCTGAATGAGAGTTGGAAGATTTTGGGGTAGCACATATTTTCCTACACATTGGATTCATTTTCCAATTTTCCATTCGAAATACTGAATCCCTGACTGTCAAGGGTAGAAGGAATTCTTTTTCAAAGAACAGCCTGACACTTACAAGAAACAGCCACCAGGAGACATCCTGTCTGGAAGACATCCTGTAGCCATATGTGTCCCTGAGACATCCTGTGGCCATCTTTCTTCCAGAAACATCCTGAAGTTATGTCACCTTGTGAAGACATCCAGGAACTGCCGATAAGAGAGTTTTCCCAAATCCAGCATTTTAATACCCATGTGTGAACAATAAAATTTTGCAGCTTGATCAGAACTCCTGTGTTGCTCTCATCTCTCGTGTCTCTTGTCCCTTCATTCCTCCCCATCTAGGTTCGCTGCCCATGTTGATGTGTCCTGTCGGCCGGGACATCTGGCGCCCACCGACTGGGGCTCAAGCCATTGACTGAGGGGGAACCCCTTCCTCCTGGAAGACTTGGTCAAGAGGAGCCCGCGATCGTCTCAGCAGACACCACCCGAAGACATATCCAGGAGGAGGGTGGGAATGATGCACGGTGAGTGACCCACCATGTGACAAGCAGTATCGTCACATGATTTGTTTATTTCAGGCCTCAAGGAGTTCTTCAAGACATGGGGGGCACATGTTAAGAAAAAGGACTTAATATTTTTCTTTTCACACATAGGAGCATTGTGTCCATGGTTTCCTCTTGAAGGGACCATTGATGGCAAAAATGGCTTAGAGTAGGAGACTGTTTAAAAGATTATTATGAATCCTTTGGCCCAGAAAAAATGCCAGTTCCCACCTTTTCTTACTGGAACTTAATTAATGAAATTCTTATAAGTTTTCGCTTTGACAATGGTACCTTACAACTTGTCAGGATTGGGGAAGAGATTATGCAAAAGACCTCTCGTCCCTCCTCTGCATGCCCATCATTAGTATAGACATAGACCCTTCTCAGTCTTCCCAGGACCCTGAGAACCTTCCTGGTCCCCCTCAAAATACGACCCTAATTAATAAGGCTCCAATGATTAAAAACCACCTTTATCCAGTTTTAAATCCCAGAGACACATTGACCCCTGGGAAGGACGCTATCTTGGAGAAGGAAGCAGCTCTCTACCATTCAGAAGACCCGCAACCTCTCAGGACCCTGCCACAGCCTACAGGATTTACACATCCACCTCCCTCCTATATCCCTCCTGCCTTTTGTGCTCTGGCCCTTCAGGGGCCAAGTGCCCCCCCAGATATTTTTTCCCTACTTCCCCTACCTAACCTCCCTCCCTTGCCAGCATCCTTCCAACATAGACGGGAAGAGATGCAACTTTTAAAATAATTAAATTCCCTTGACTCTGAGCATTCTTCATTAGCCTTAGCTATGGAGTCAATGCAAGCTGGCCCACAGCGGTCTAATACAAAGTCAAAGCCACTCCATCGGCCTGTTCTCACCTTCCCAGTCACCACCAGTCAGATAGATAAGCCTGCCCAGGCTGCGGTCAAAGACTTCGATGAGGAACAAGAGGAGGAAGCGGGGGAAATGGATCAAGGAGATCAGGACTCAGAGGATGAGGAGTTCACCCCTGGGCAGGAAGGAACCCAGAGTCTTCAAAAAATTAAGCCTATGTTTTCTTGAAAAACTTAATAAGGCTTGTGCTCACTATGGCCCCACTGTGCCCTACACGTTGGCTTTATTAGAAATCCACAGCGCACAATGGCTTACTCCCAATGATTGGAAATTTTTAGACCAAGCTACCTTCAGTGCCGGAGACTTCCTGTTATGGAATGCAGATTTCGAAGACAATGTCGGGAAACTGCTCAAATAATTTTAACTAAGGCCTCCTCTGAATCTGGGACTTAAGTTTAGCTAGTGGGCAATGCGCCTTTTGACACTAAAAATAACAGGCACGTTTCCCTCCTGGACTCTTGGCGCAGACTCAGATGGCTGGTTTTCCTGCTTGGTGACACCTCCCTCAAAAGGCCTCGGCTACCAATTCCCTGGCAAAAATTTGACAAGTGCCCCATGAGCCTTATAGGTAGTTTGTTCCCCGGCTTAACCTAGCTGCGGAATGCTTGCATGAACCAAGCGAAGGTGAAAGCACCTATGTAAAACATCTTGCCTTTGAAAATGCCAACCCAGCATGTCAGGATGTTCTTCAACCACATAAGGATAAAGGGAAACTTTCTGAATTTATTAGACTCTGTGCAGGCGTGGGTGCAGCCCATGCCATGGGTCTCGCTTTAGGGGCCGCCTTTACCAAGGCGTTTCACAATCCTGGCTCACGTACTTGCTTTACTTGTAAACAACCTGGCCATTTTGCATGTGGGTGTCCGACAGGCAAACAAAGCCTAGGAATAGCGTCTCCTCAAACTGGGGCTTAACCGCCCCCAGCTACCCTTTTCCATAGAAGTGGTAAAGGTCATCACTGGGGCAGTGAGTGTAGATCTAAGACAAATGCTCTCAGACAGCCTATTTCTTCCTGCTTCTCGGGAAACTCCCTGCGGGGCCAGCCCCTGGCCACAACATCCCCCAGGACAAACACAGGAGCAATAAGGTTTGTTCCCTCCCAAACTCCCAACCTACCACAAAATCCTTCTCCACAATTGCCTCCCTCCAACTAGCCACCCCAGGCAGCGCAAAATTGGACCTCTGTGCCACCACAGTTACAATATTAGACTCAATGCAAGGGCCCCAGATAATACCCACTGGAATTATGGGTCTCCCTCCATCTCATACATGTGCCCTTATTCTTGGAAGAGCCTCCACTACCATACAAGGTGTTCAGGTCTTCGCTGGCATTAATGATAATGATTTCACTGAAGAAATAAAAATACTGGCCACTGCTATTAATGGAGTTGCCGCCATCCCAGCAGGAACAAGACTTGCACAATTAATTCTCCTTCCCTTGGATTCAGGAGGCATTTCCACCACCCAAACCTACCTCGGGGGGCTGCCTTCTTAGGCTTCTCTGATGTGTATTGGGTTCAACCCATTTCTCACAATAGACCCACCCTTACCTTACTTACTGAAGGAAAGGAATTCCAAGGAGTTCTAGATATTGGAGCTGATGCCACAATTATTTCTCAAAAATACTAGCCATCAGGTTGGCCCCTCACTCCATCCTTGACTTACCTTAAAGGGATAGGAAAATAAAAAAATCCTCTGGTCAGCTCAAGGTCTATTAGCTGCACTGATAAAGATGGTAATAAGTCAACTGTCACTCCTTTCGTTGATTCTGACCTCCCTGTTAACCTATAGGGTGGAGATATTTTGAGTCATTGGAAGTTATTCTCGCCAGTCCCAATTCCATGGTGACTCATCAAATGCTTCCTATGAATTTTGTTCCTGGTACAGGCCTGGGGATACTGAAACAAGGACTGGTGGAGGCTATACAACCCATAAAAAAAAACAAATACATGTGGACTTGTGTATTCAGATTTTTAGTGTCGGTCCCTGACCCTCCTGTACCCCATGCAGATAAAATTATTTGGGAGACTCAGACTCCTGTGTTGGTGGATAAGTGGCCCCTTACCCAAGAAAAATTGGAGGCTGCCTCCACGTTAGTGCTGGAACAGCTGGCAGCCGGCCATGTAAAGCCCTCAACCTCACCATGGATTACTCCTATTTTTATTATCAAGAAAAAATCAGGCAAGTGGCGCCTTTTACAATATTTGTGTGCCATTAATAAAGTTATGTGCCCGATGGGAGCACTACAGCCAGGCATTCCCACACCAGTGGCGATTCCAAAAAACTATTGTAAAATGGTTATTGACTTAAAAGATTGCTTTTTTACCATTCCTTTACATCCTGAGGATAGACCCTATTTTGCCTTTAGTCTCCCTCGCATTAATTTTCTGGGCCCTATGCAGAGATTTCAATGGAAGGTTCTTCCCCAAGGTATGGCCAACAGCCCTAGTCTTTGCCAAAAATACGTTGCTCAAGCAGTAGACCCTGTGAGAGAGCGATGACCACAAAATTATATTTTACATTATATGGATGATTTGTTAATTGCTGCACCTAATACCCATGACCTTAATAATTGTTACTTGGACTTTTACAAAACCTCACTACCTTGGGACTACAGATAGCTCCAGATAAGTTTCAAACACAGGACCCTTATACCTATTTGGGCCTTAAACTTCAAGATAATCAGATCCAAATTCCTAAAATACAACTATGTGTGGACCATATTCACACACTTAATGATTTTCAAATATTACTGGGGGATATTCAATTGCTAGGAACATATTTAAAATTACCCACTTGTGTACTTTTGCCCCTTAATGATATTTTGATAGGTGATTCCCACCCCTCCTCCCCTCAAAAGCTTACTCCCGAGGCATGATATGCATTAAACCAAGCCACAGAAGCCATTGCCCAAAAGTTTGTTACACAAATTTCTTATAACCTTCCTCTGGTTCTGGTTATTTTCCACACTCCTCATACACCCACAGGAATATTTTGGCAGCGAGATCCACATTTTAAAAATAAAGGCTGCCCCTTGCTTTTGGTCCTTGTACGCACCACATCCTCCAAGGTTATTACTGTTTATCTTGCTCAGGTAGCTTCTCTTATTTTTAAAGGTCGTTTGCTTTCTCGACAACATTTTGGCAAAGACCCTGATAATATTTTAATTCCATATGCTAAGGACCAAACCCTTACTACAATTTTTACTACAGACATGGATGAATGGGATATTGCCCTATCAGGCTTTTTGGGAACAATTCATAACCACATCCCCAATGACCCCCTTTTAAATTTTGTCCAGTTACATCCATTTATTTTTCCCAAAATTACTCAAAAGGCTCCCATTCCTCAAGCCCTTACCTTTTTTACAGACGGTTCCAGTAATGGCCGTGCAGTCTTTGTTGTCAATAACAAGCTTACCACCTTTGATACTGTCTATCAGTCAGCTCAGTTTGCGGAATTGTTCTCCATAACACAAGTTTTTATAAAGTTTTTTGATAATCTTGTTAATATTTATACAGACAGTGCCTACATTGCTCATTCTGTGCCCCTTCTGGAGATTTCACCCACCATTAAGGCTTCTTCCAATTCCCCCTTTCTGTTTCACCAGCTTCAGCAGCTAATTCAGGCCAGAAAACATCCATTTTCCTTAGGACACATCATGACACACTCTGACCTTCTGAGCCCTCTAACACAAGGTAATGCCCAAGCTGATGCAGCAACACGTTCCATCTTTCCAATTTTTGTTGGCTCAATTCAAAAGGCCATGGAGTTACACAATCTTCACCATCTAAATTCCCAGAGCCATCGATTACTTTGGAAAATTACCAGGCAACATGCATGAGAAATAGTAAAAGCATGCCCTGCTTGCACTGTCTCCCTCCCCATTCAACACTTGGGAGTTAACCCCCGAGGATTACTGCCCAATCAGATTTAGCAAATGGATGTTATTCATTTTCCTGAATTTTGAAAAACCAAATATATATACGTTTCTATAGATACCTTCAGCGGCTTTATTTTTGAATCACCACATTCTTGAGAGGCTACCAAAGATGTCCTTTCTCATCTTGTTTCAGCCTTTTTCGTAATGTGTAAAGCAATACATATTAAAACAGATAAATGTCCTGCATATACCAGTGCCAAGTTTAAACAGTTTTGTGCTACCTTGCAATTTTGTCATACTACTGAAATTCCATACAACACTCAGGGCCAAGGCATGTGGAATTTGCCCAGCTTACCTTAAAGACTTGGCTATCCCGTCTTAAGGCTTCCGCCCTTGTATTTACCACTCCCAGGGATCGCCTTAACCATGCATTATTTGCCCTTATTTTTCTTACCCTAGACAGTGAAGGCCATTTGGCCACAGACAGACACTGGCATCCTTCATCCAATTCTGTTCGCACACCTGTTATGTGGTGCAATCCCATTACAAATAAATGAAAACGCCCACATCCTATCCTCATCAGGGGATGAGGCTCAGCTTGTGTTTTGGACCAAGAGCAAGCATCCCCAAGATGGTTACCAGAATGCCTGGTTAAACAGGTAAATTACTTACCTCAACCCAGGGACGGAGGCCCTCCCCCTGAGGACAAATTTTCCTCCATTTCAGATACAGCCAACAATCTGTGCGAGGATCCTGCTTAAGGCACTTCTGCTGAACAGGTTTGAACACAGAGGCCTTGGACCTCTAATTTCCAACATCATGGGGTACCTTTTTGCCCCCCCCCCGTGAATGCAAAGGAGGATTTTGGACTGAGGCTCCCACTAGTTGGACCCAGACTGCTGACTGCATGACTAAGGTGACTTACCTCCGTGCCAAGGTTGACCATAATCTCGGAGGAGTTCATCAGCCTAAATGGGTATGTGTTAACAAGCCAAAGATTATTCCCCCTAGTACAAGTAAAGCTCTCCAAAATTGTTCTGCAACTTGTACGCATACCCAGGCGATGCATGTCTCTTGTAATGCGTCAGCTTCACTTTGTGTTAATAAACAGGGAGAACAATTTTTTGAAGCCTCCCTAACTAAAACTCATGCAGCAGGGGGACCACTATTCATTATACCCCCATTCTCTTTGACCATGGAGGAGATGGCAAATACACCAAGCTACAGTCAGCTGGGTGCCAAGGCACTGTCGGAAAACCTTCCTACTGGCCCATTAAGGCCCCTACAGGGGTCTCTGATGGTGGAGGACCCACTTATTCTGTCAAGCATCCTCAGATAATCAAACTTTTGAAACCCCAAATCCCTGAGCTCACATATCATCCCTTAATGTGGCCTAAATCCCAGTTCCCAGGTTTAGATACCAATACATTAGATATTTTGCAAACTACATTCTCCTAGCTTAATAATTCGAACCCCACCCTTGCTGGTGATTGCTGGCTCTGCATGACAACAGGGGCAATCATGCCTATGGCAGTTCCTATTAATTCTATCATGGACAATGATAATACATGCCAACCCGGATTTCCCTTTAAAGTACAGCCTATAGGCACTTTTACATTATTTCTTTTAGGCGCGATGCAGAATAATACCTATGATATTGATGTTCGACTTACTTCCTTTGGAAATTGCTCAACAGTATAAAATTATTCCTCACCCACCCCATCTCTTTGTCCCTCCAATGGCACAGTTTTTATGTGTGGAGGAAACTCGGCCTTCCCACGCTTCCAGCGAATTGGACCATTGATTGTGTTCTTGCTTTATTACTCCCTGATATAACTATTGTCCCAGGAGATGAACCTCTACCAATTACTAGCCTAGACACTTTAGTCAAAAGACATAGGTGGGCAATACAGGCTTTACCACTCATTGCCAGCCTTGGAATAACAGCTGCTGTGGGCACAGGTACAGTGGCTTAGGCACGGCTATTCACTCTTACCATCGCCTGTCTCAACAACTTATAAATTATGTACAAACTTTATCAGGAACCATTAAAGATTTGCAAGACCAAATAAATTCCCTGGCAGAAGTGTTCCTTCAAAACAGACGAGGCTTAGATTTGCTGACAGCTAACCAGGGAGGAATTTGCTTAGCCTTAGGGGAACGATGCTGCTTTTATGCAAATAAATCAGGCATAGTACGCATTAAAATTAAGCAGCTTCAAGAAGATCCAGAAAAGAGACAAAGGGAAATATTTGAAAATCCCCTCTGGATTGGGCATAATGGATTTCTACCCTACCTTCTTCCCCTATTAGTCCCTTTGTTGGGTTTACTTTTAATGGTGTCCATAGGCCGCTGCATTATAAAGAGGCTGGTATAATTTATTAAAGAACAGATTAATATTTTGGTTTCTAAGCCCATACAGGTCCACTATCATGGTCTGGAGATGGAAGACAGCACTGCCAACATTTAAAAGAATGTTCAACCCTTCTCACAGGCTTATTAAGTTTACATCCCCACAGATCTCTCTTTCTTACAGAAAACTATAAGTAACAGCTCTGAGCAACCATCTTCTACCCTTGCAATAAGGGTTCGTTCTCCATGGGCCCCTCCGCTTGGGGGAGGACACACCCTTGGAATGAGCACGTTAGGCCATAATAACGGAGGGTCCAGGAAGGACTGCAGGAGGATGGATCCACGGATCCCCAAACACAAGACCTCTGAATGACACGCTCTGGTGCATGGCGGTTGGCATGCTATCCCCTCAAAGACGTCTCCTCCAAAAACATGCCAAAGCCAACACGAAATCTCCTAGGAAAGATGCTCGCTCAAATCAGGAGATATTCTAAGGCATCCTAGAGAAACAGAGCCACTATCACCCCCTAAATCCATGGCCTGTAAGGTATGGTCGAATATTTTATATAACAAAAGGGGAGATGTCAGGGGCTAGAAGAAAGTTCTCCTTCAAAAAATAGACTGACACAAGAAACAGCCCCCTGGGACACAACCTGCCTGGGAGACATCCCACAGCCATCTATCTCCTTTTGACATCCGGCTACCATCTGTCTACCTGAAACATCCTGAGGTTATCTCACCCTGTGAAGACATCCAGCAACTGCCGATAAGAGAGCTTTCCCATCCGCAGCATATAAATACCCTCTGAGAATAATAAAAGTTTGCAGCATGATCAGAACTCCTGTCTTGCTGTCATCTCTCGTGTCTCTTGTCCCTTCATTCCTCCCCAACTAGGATCGACACCCAAGTTGATGTGTCCTGCCAGCCGGGCCATCTGACACTAACCCATACCCTCCTAGACTCTGATGACAAATCCTAATATGATGGAGAAAAATAACCGAAACAGAATAGAAATACAAGCAGTTCAGAGGAGGCATGGTGTATAGTTGCAATTGCCTTTGCATGATATAGGGTAGGTGTTATAAATCTAGTTAATTTTTAATTGAAATAGTTCTCCATGTGTTTTTAAAGTTAACAAATATGTGAATTCCTGTCTCCCTTTCTCTGTAGCCGATTCAGCACATGTATTTTTATATGCACATATAGAATCCTACCTGGTATCAGATGTACATTCTTGTGAGGTGGCTGACTTGGAAGATACAAATTGTGAGAAGAGATCACTCCTCCTAAACGCTGTTGGAACAGAAAATTCAACCTATGGGTGAGCCTCCTAGTAGAACAACATTATACATAAATCCATGTTCAGTAAATTAAATATTTTTGCATCTGTGGATGATATATACTTCATGATGAATTTCGATTGGCATATATATTGCTACATTTTATTGTCTGGGTGTGTGTGTTGTGTGTGTGTGTGTGTGTGTGGGATATATATATATATATATATATATATATATATATATATATACACTCTCCAAATATTTCAAAATATGAAATATATGTGTCTTACATATACTACCTAAATTCATTCATGTTCATGTATGTGGATTTATAATCAAATTTTCACAATATTATTCTCAGAAATATTCATCCACCTGAATTACATATTTGTTTTCTAGTACTGAAAACTAACTTCAGTGAGTGGTGCATACAATCCTAATATTTCTACAGTAACTGACCCAGTTTAACATCAATGCAACTAGATTCCTCTTGGATATGATGTCTATGTTGAAGTTCATTTTATTCAACACTGGTACATTACTATTTGTTCAGTTTATACACATCATAGGATATATATTTCATCAACAACTTCAATAATTTATAGGATTTTGATTCACTTTCAATCATTTCCTGATTCAGAACACATGTATTCCTCCAGGTTACTTGATTGTTTTTTCATGAGACTTCTTTCCAAACGCTTTTATTTTCGATTTCCATAATCATTTTGAAGAAAAACTGACACACTCTTCATGATAAACCATAACCCTAATATTACCATTAGATGTATTTCTGGTTGGAATGAATGATTGCATATAAATATACGATTTTCTGTTTATTTTCAGATATCAATTCAATCGAATATTTAAAGTTGGAACAAGTTATAATATTTAATCACAGTATCGTCTATTCATAAATTATCTCTATGTTCATAGACACAGAGTAAATCTATTTGTAACCCCAATACTAATTTTTTCATCTTCAAAATGTTGCTCCCAGAAATGGTGGAAGAAATACTCATGTCACCTAATCTACATATACATTTTATCACAGTAATATTCTGGACACAAAAAGAAGAGGTCACACTTATGATTGTATCAAAGCCTAAATGAAAAGTGAGCATAGATTACTGAAAACATTCATGTCCAGTGTGCCTAATGCTCTCAAATGTCAATCCTATTGGTGACTACATATTTGTTTCTTCTTAAGACTATATTTTGAACCTCAACCCTGTTGCAAATGTCTAATTCTATCACTCAATTTATACTTTGCCTGATTTCCTAATGTCTCTATTGATGTCTGCTTACCTAAATATTTTCCCCAGTTCACCATTGTGACTGACCCTTCACGTGTGCTGACATTTACATTCACTCTCTACCCGATACACTATTGCTAAAGAACTTTTGGTCCAAATTCTGTACTCAGTCTTCTTCTGAAACTTATCGAATATCTTCCTAATCCTACCGACTATCCCTGTTCTAGTGGATGTTCACTTCTACATTCAATCATCCAAGGTACAAGGTCCTATGCCATTGATTATCATTTTATCTGAAACACCTGTGCAGAACGTATATAAAAGCTAAGTATCCCAATCAATAGCGCAATGCCCTTCTGGGCTTCAAATCTTACCTAGATTTTTGTTTTCATACTTATATTTCACCTATATATTCTTATAAATATCACAGGTTCCCAATACCATTATTCATCAATTAGAATAATTCCTAACCCAAATCAAACCTGTTATTAACCCTAACCATACACTGTTCCCTCAATCTAACTTTACAGAAGAGGAGGGACCAAGTTGGTCTTACAATGCAGGAATGTAGAAAATCTTCCACCTGTTGTAAAACTCAAAGGTTCATGAAGAAGTGATCCCTGGAGAACATGTAGGCAGCCATGAAGGACCTGAGAGAGCAAACGTCATCTTCCATTGCAAACAACCTGGTCAGGATGAAGGGTTGTGTCTGAATCAGCCTCTCTGTTCATAATGTAGAGAAGATGGACACAAACAGTCCTGTTTGGAGAGCTGTTCCTGGCTGCCTATGGTTCATATACCATTCTAACTTGTGAAAGTGTCACAGGAAGTAGGAGAAGCCTCGATCTCATGGGACCCTTTTAAGCAACTGTTAGGACAAAGTGGTTGCCAAAGCAGTGACCTCATTCAGTTCCTGAAAGAAGTGACCTCACCTCCCTTCCTTGGTCATGGAACTCTCGGTACTTGGGATCCAGGAAGCAAGGTACCAAGAGCCTGTCCCAGTCCCAGTCCCAGTGGGCTCACTTGTTTGGATTTACCAAGGACAGAGTCAGTCTTTCATGGTACCTACAGATATGAGGATGGCCAACTGCCAGGAAAACTCAGAAGAGGGGACTCTTCTGAGAAAGCAGATAGTGGCTCACCGCTGGCTCCTGACAAGTTCACAGAGTTGGTGATTTCCGGGGATCATAAGTTGGCCCACCAGTCAGAAGACACTCTGGATAGTCACAGACATACTTTGTAGAAGGTGGTGCCTCTGTGGTTGTCGGTGTGGGTTTGTGGTTTTGTCTCATGTTCTGAGAATAGGTAGAAAAGGCGGTTCGTTTGATTTGGAGTGAACAGTTTATAGTAAGTCGTTTGGCAAGCAAGAGTTCCTATGTCTGTGTATCCCACTGTGTCCATGGTTTTAGACATTAGAAAACAGAATGCATCAATTTTTGTGTCCTGTCTAGTAGAAAGCTTCCCAGCATTCATCCTGCCGAATTTATGAATGGATTTCAGCTTCCCTTATCGATGAGCAACATGTGGTATCTTCCAAAATTCCTGCATTCTTCATGAATTCTGGCTACTCTCCAGAATAGGCTCATGGTTTTGTGTCCAAGATATGTAGCAGTTCCAAGCCCTGTGACATGGCCATGTACTGGATAGCTGAAGGGAATGTCGAGCATCTCAAAAAACTCAGATATAAGTGTGACCATGATAGTCTAAGTAGAGAAACCCTGCTTTGGGCCTTTTGCTTACCTATTGTTCTGTTGCCCTGAATGTCAGGAAGGTCTTTGCCTCAAGACATTCGTTTGTGAAGCCTGAAGAAAACAGGTTCAAATGGAAATGAATGGACATCACCTGTGGATCTTTGCTTAATTCCTTTGGAAATTGAAGTGTCTGAATCAGCCTCTTGGCCCTGTGTGAGGCCGTGGCTTAGATTCTCAACCCCTGAAGAATCTAAAGAAACATCACATGTGTGCATCCAAAACAAAAATGGCCAAAAGTGCAGTTATTGTGGATGAAGTCTCTCCCCATTCTCTGTGAGGTTCCTGACCTCCATCAAGTTAGAATAGGGATCCTTTGGGCCAAATCATTTCTTCAAAGCCCTAAAGAGGCTTGCCCATAATTGCTTGAATTTTCCCGTGACTACAATTCACATAAAGAATCCAAACTGCACAGTCAATACGCCTCAAATTGGAGAAACAGAGAAGTATTAACAGCAGGCCTATATGAACACTCCTGGTTCACAGGAGTGGTGTCCAGGCCACCCTGAATTTAGGCAAATTAGGGGCAAGAGAGATTATTTAGGAGACTGTCTTGAGCTTCGCCCCTCGTGGAAAATTCCAGCGATAGGTTATGATGAGTGTCTATATAAAAGAACATGAGGGCCATGTGGGAGTGTTTTGGTTTTAATTGTGGTTGTTAGTGTGGTGGTTGGAAGAGATGACTGGGTTCACCTTGACATGAACTCTGGTGTTTTTCCCCTTAGAGACTGAGTTCTGGAACTGACCTCAGAAAAGTATTGCCATTAATTGTGTTGGGATTTTAGGAGGCCATGCATGAGAGTCGCCTTTGGAAACTGAGATCAAGGCCCAGGGTGGCTTTCAACAGAGCACTGGGAATCACAGCCAAGATATCACATAATTTTCTTCTGAAAGACTTAGCAGCCATAGTTGAGAGTCAAAAGACACATGGACCTCACATTGTAGAACTCAATGGGCCTGGCTTCATTTGACCTTTTGGCCATTCTTTGGGAAGAATTACCTGTGAGATTTCTCCAGAGCTTTCATTGAAATGAGCTTCGTCAAGATTAATGGTTCTGGAATGAACTGAAACTCACAGTACCTCCAACGTCATTGTTGAAATATGGCTAGAAAAATACCATGAAATTTTTGAAATTTCCATGACCAGCTGGCACAGGAGAACCTTTGGATGTCCTGTTGCTGATCATGAGTATAACAGACAGTGCCTTGATTGACTGGTTTTAATAAAAATTGTGTAAAACAGAGATGCCAATAAGTTGGAGCCTGATGATTAGTGGGCCTAGAGCATTGGTAGGCAGGTGTGTGATAAAACATCTGTAGTGGGGCCATGTGGATCTTCCATTGGCTTCCAAATGGCGTGTGACTGACATGATGCAGCCAGCAGTCCCTTCTAAGTAAAGGCATGTTGTTATATGGAGAGGTTTCAGGGCAATGTTCAGAATCGATTTGCTATGGTCAATGGGGCAAGCTATGTGATATAGAAGCATGGTTGGTGCATTCTCCTGCAGAAATTGAAATACCACATGTGACAGAACTCCCTCCTGCACTGTGTCCCAGTTGAACTCCGTGTATTTCATGAAGCAAATACCAAACTCCCATTGTAGCAGCAAGAAACACCATGAAAATTGGAGGATGAACAAATGGCTTCACAGTCCACACAGGGAGACACTTAGAACCCAGTGGCCACAGTTTACCTACAAAGATCAAATTCAGGACTGGTGTCTCATGTTAATTGGAAAATAAGAAACTATGTTTTACAGGTCACATTGGTGCAGACCCAGCTTTGATGATCTCAGTACAAAGGAAGCTAAAGCTCCTGATAACAACATATGTTTCAAGTGCCCAACCTCAGAGGCAATTTCACAAGAAGTCTTTAGGCCAGCAGAGCTCCATGTTTATGGAGTGTTCACCCTGTCCCTTACTTTTGGAAACTCCTGTACTACCTTCAAGGTAGTGAACTCCTTAGCATATTCCATTCCAGATAAGTATTCACTGATTTTCTAATTCTTCTCCTCTAATTATGTCTTACTTGGGGCGAAGATAATGTCAAGCCATTGTTCTGGAGGAGTGGGAAGATTTTGTGTGGCACATATTTGCATACACATTGGATACATTTTCCAATTTTCCATTCGAAATACTGAATCCCTGACTCTAACCCCTACCATACTAGACTCTGACTACTAATCGTAATATGATAGAGAATAATAACCAAAACAGAATAGAAATACAAGCAGTTCAGAGGAGGCATGGTGTATAGTTGGAATTGCCTTTTGCATTATATAGGGTAGGAGTTATAAATCTAGTCATTTTTTTGTTGAAATAGTTCTCCGTGTGTTTTGAAAGTTAACAAATATGTGAATTCCTTTCTCCTTTTCTCTGTAGCCTATTCAGCACATGTAATTTTATATGCACATATAGAATTGTACATGGTATCACACGTACATTTTTGTGAGGTGACTGACTTGGCAAATACAAATTGTGAGAAGAGATCACTCCTCCTAAATGCTGTTGGAACTGAAAATTCAACCTATGGGTAAGCCTCCTAGTTGAACAACATTATACATAAATCCATGTTCAGTATATGAATATTTTTGGGTCTGTGGATGATATGTATTTCATGATGAATTTCGATTGGCATATATATTGCTAGTTTTTAATGTCTGTGTGTGTGTGTGTGTGTATATATATATATATATATATATATATATATACTCTCCAGATTTTTCAAAATATGAAATATTTGTGTCTTATTTTGCACTCCCTAAATTCATTCATATTCATGTATGTGAATTTATAATCCACTTTTTAAAAAATTATTCTCAGAAATATTCATCCACCTGAAATACATATTTTTTCCTAGTACTGAAACAGTTTTCAGTAAATGGTGCATCCAAATCCTAATATTTCGGCATTGCAAGATGGCTGTGAAGACAGTGTATCACACCCAGTGTACCCTGCCACTGCGCAAGTGAATAACGAGTTAGAGGGATGAAAAACTATCTTGTTAGGATCTTACAGGAAAATGGGTGTTTACCAAAACCTAGAAGAATGATTTCCACCACCGAGGTCAGGTAATTGAGTCTCAAACACAAGCCACTTGTGCAACTGGAGATCCATTCTGATTGATCCGCGTGACCTGCCCTGTGTCTACAAATGGTGAGGCACCACCGAGAAGCGACCAGCAAGCAGGGAGAAACGTTGCTGCGGATTCTGTGGAATCATGCTGGCTGAGCATCCACGGAGCCCCCAGCTGAATTCGGGATTTCAGACGGGGAAGTTAGCAGTACATTTCTATGCCCCAAAGCGGAAACTCCACAAAGGAAACCAACAGCCACCATCTTGGAGAGCTGAAGTAACCACCACCACTCCCTGACAGATTGCAAGAATAAAACAGGTGTGTGTTTCTCAGCTCATCTCACATACAGAGGGGAATTCGCATAAAATATCTCCTAGGCTTTTGGGGGAGGGATAATCAGAGCAAGTCTGCATAAAGACTGGGGGAAAACTAGAGGCACCTGACCTTCATCTCCCCTTCCCATCAGCGGCAAAAATGAAACTTGTCTAGCCAGTGCGGGGCGATGGGCAAGCGAAAAAAATTAAAACAATAGAGTTCCAGGGTTCCCAATAGACACCCTCCGCACCCAACAAACGGCAGACCCAGAGAACAGTTTGAGCTGCCGAGAAGCATCACTCAGGAGAAATCTGGTCTAGCAGGAAAAATCAGGACTAGCAGGATAAACCAGGGGACTAGAGGCCAGGCCCAGTGTGACTGGGCAACTGGAGACCACCTTCCTGCTGGCGCCAGCCCACCTGCTGACGCTATGTCTTGACGGCTGGAGAACGTGCGCCTGCCGGCGACCGAACGCGCAACTGTGTGGCTAGAGATCACCCACCAGCCGAAGACAGACCACAAGCTGCCCGTGCTACTGGGTGGCTGGAGACTGCCGGCCTGCCAGCGACCGGGAGCTGAAACCAACCAGAGACAATCCAGTCCACCCACCCAATTCGGACACTCCGGCAAGGAGCCTGGGGCCCACCACAGCAGAGAGGTGACATCACTGGAGCTCGGCCGTCAGAATTCCTTAACAGCGGAATCCACTTAAGCAGGCATAGTCTACCAACACAAAGGAGAGAAAACAGAGATATATAAACCCATAACAAATCTATAGAAGAGAGCAGAAACACAGCAATCAAATAGAGCTGGAAAACGACGTGAACATCATGAAAAAACAAGGGAAAACAAGGTGTACAAACAATGAAGGACAACTTAATACTACAGGAGAACCTAGAAGCATCAGAAACAGGGATAGGGAAAAAACTTAAGTCATACCTAACTCAGATGGAAAGGAATAAGAGAGAAGACATGAGGCAGCAAGTCTAAGCAATAAAAGTATATTTTGAAAATGAATTAAACAAACAAATTCAAATGGCAAAGAACAAGCTTTACAAGGAGATAGAGATCTTTTAAAAAATCATACAGTAATTCTAGAAATGCAGGAAACTATAAACCAAATTAAAAACTCAAACAAGAATATTACAAATAGACTAGATCAAGTAGAAGTCAGAACATCAGATAATGAAGACAAAGTTTGTCAACTTGAAAAGAATATAGTCAACACAGAAAACATGCTTAAATCCCATGAGCAACTATTCAAGAGATATGGGATGTCATAAAAAAAACAAAATTGGGAGTCATCGGGATAGAAGAAGGCATAGAAATTCAAACCGAATGAATGAACAACATATTAAATGAAATAATTCTAGAAAAATTCCCAGAGATGAAAGATGGAATGGATTGCCATATCCTGGAAGCTTACAGGACCTCAAACATTCAAAACCATAATAGACAAACTCCAAGACATATAATTATGAAGATAGCCAACATACAGAACAAGGAGAGAATATTAAAAGCTACGAAAGAAAGTAGGCAGATAACATTCAGGGGTAAACCAATAAGGTTAACAATTGATTTTTCATCACAGACTTTGAAAGCGAGAAGATCTTTGAACAATGTATTTCAAACACTGAAAAATAATGGATTCCAACCAAGAATACTGTATCCAACAAAATTAAGCTTCAGATTTGACAATGAAATTAAGTCCTTCCTGATAAATAAAAGCTAAAAGAATTCGCAGACAGAACACCAGCACTGCAAAGCATTTTGAGCAAAATACTACAAGAAGAGGAATTGAAAAATAGTGCCCAAAACTAACAGCGGGAGGTATCTCAGTAAAGGGGTAAGAAAATAACCAAAAAGTAAAAACTACCCAAATTAAAATAAATAAATAAATAAACATGACTGGAAGTACAAATCATATTTCAATTGTAACCTTAAATGTTAAAAATCTAAACTCACCAATCAAGAGACATAGGCTAGTAACCTGGATCAAAAAAATAAATCCAACAATATGCTGCCTTCGGGAGACTCATATGAAAGGTAAAGACATACACAGGCAGAAAGTGAAAGGTTGGGAAAAATCATACCACTCATATGGCCCTCGGAAGCAAGCAGGAGTGGCCATACTCATATCATATAAAATCAACTTCAAACCTACGTTAATCAAAAGGGATAAAGTAGGACACTATATATTGTTAAAAGGAACCATCCACCAACAAGACATAACAATTATCAATCGGTATGCACCAAACAATTGAGCTGCAACGCTCATAAAACAAACTCGCCTCAAGTTCAAGAGTCAAATAGACTACAACACAATAATTATGGGTGACTTCAACACACCGCTCTCGCCATTAGACAGATCCTCTATAAAAAACTGAATAAAGAAACTATAGAATTCAACAGCACAATCAATAACCTTGACGTAACCGACATATATAGAATACATCAACCATCATCAAGTGGATACACTTTATTCTCAGCAGCACATGGATCCTACTCCAAGTTAGACCATATATTATGCTATTGGGCAACTCTTAGTAAATATAAAGGCGTGGAGAAAATACCATGCACCATATCTGATCATAATGGAATGAAACTGGAAATCAATGATAAAAGAAGGAAGGAAAAATCCTACATCACATGGAAAATGAACAATATTCTACTGAATGATCAATGGGTTACAGAAGACATAAAGGAGGAGATATAAATATTTTTAGAATCAAATGACAATACAGACACATCATACTGGAATCTATGGGACACAAAGAAGGCAGTTTTAAGAGGGAAATTCATTACTTGGAGTTCTTTCCTCAAAAAAAGAATAAAACAACAAATAAATAAACTCACAGTACACATCAAAAACCTAGAAAAGGAAGAGCAAAACAACAGCAAATGTAGTAGAAGACAAGAAATAATTGAAATTAGAGCAGAAATCAACGAAATTGAAACAAAAAAAAACAATGAAAAAATTGATAAAACTAAAAGTTGGTTCTTTGAAAAAATAAATAAGATTTACAGGCCCTTAGCCATGCTAAGGATGAGAAGAAGAGAGACAACTGAAATTACTAACATACGGAATGAAAAAGACAATATCACAACAGACAGTACACAAATACAGAAGATAATTAGAAAGTATTTTGAAACCCTATATTCCAATAAAATAGAAGATAGTTAAAATATCGATAAATTTCTTAAGTCATACGATCTGCCCAGATTCAGTCAGGAAGACACACACAATTTAAACAGACCAAAAACAAAGGAAGAAATAGAAGAAGCCATCAAAATACTATCAACCAAAAAAAGCCCTGGACCTGATGAGTATAGAGCAGAGTTCAAAAAAACCTTCAAAGAAGAATTAATACCAATACTTTTCAAGCTATATCAAGAAATAGAAAAATAAGGAGCTCTTCCAAATTCGTTCTCGGAGTCCAAAATCACCCTGATCCCAAAACCAGACAAAGACACTTAAAAAAAGAAAACTACAACCAATATCTCTAATGAACTTGGATGCAAAAATTCTCAATGAAATCCGTGTGAATTGAATCCAAAAGCATATCAAAATAGTTGTGCACCATGATCAAGTAGGATTCTTCCCTGGAATGCAAGGATGGTTCAATATACGGAAATCAATAAATGCTATTCACCACATCAATAGACTTAAGGACAAGAACCATATGATCATCTCGATAGATGTAGTAAAAACATTCGACACAGTTCAGCATCCCTTTATGTTCAAAACACTAGAAAAACTAGAAATAACAGGAACTTACCTCAACATTGTAAAAGCTATATATGCTAAACCTCAGGCTAGGATCATCCTAAATGGAGAAAACTGAGGCATTCCCTCTGAAATCTGGATCAAGACAGGGATGCCCTCTATCACCACTTCTATTCAATTTAGTTCTTGAAATACTAGCCAGAGAAATTAGACAGACAAAAGAAATTAAAGGCATAAAAATAGGAAAAGAAGAACTTGAATTATCGCTATTTGTGGATGACATGGTAATACATTTAACAGACCCAAAAGGGTCTACAAAGAAACTGCTAGAGTTAATAAATGAAGGATATAAAACCAACACGCATAAATCAAAGGCATTCCTGTATATCAGAAACAAATCTTCTGAAATGGAAATGAGGAAAACCACTTCATTCACAATATCCTCAAAGAAAATAAGATACTTGGAAATCAACCTAACAAAAGAGGTGAAAACCACAGAACCCTAAAGAGAGAGATAGAAAAAGATCTTAGAAGATGGAAAAATGTACCCTGTTCATGGATAGGCAGAACTAAATTCATCAAAATGGCGAAATTACCCAAAGTTCTATACAGGTTTAACGCAATGCCAATCAAAATCCCAATGGCATTTCTTGTAGAAATGATAAAGCAATCATGAAATTCATATAGAAAAACAAAAGACACAGAATAGCAAAAGAAATTCTAAGCAGGAAGTGTGAATCGGGAGGTATAGCGATACCAGAGTTCAAACTTTACTACAAAGCAATAGTAACAAAAACAGTGTGTACTGGTACGAAAACAGGCAGGTGGACCAATGGTATAGAATGGAGGACAGAGAAACCAATCCACAAAATTACAACTTTCTTATATTTGATAAAATGGCTATAAACATGCAATGGATGAAGGATAGCATCTTCAACAAATGGTGCAGGGAAAATTAGAAATCCATATGCAACAAAATGAAACTGAATCCCATTCTCTCACCATGCACAAAAGTTAAATCAAAATAGATCAAGGAGCTAGATATCAAATCAGAGACACTGCGTCTCATAGAAGAAAAAGTTGGCTACGATCTATATACTGTGGGGTCAGGCTCCAAATTCTTTAATAAGACATCAATAGCCCAAGAGTTAATAACAAGAAAAAAACAAATGGGACTTACTTAAACTAAAAAGTTTTTTTTCTCAAGAAGAGAAACAATAAGAGAGGTAAATAGAGAGCCTACATCCTGGGAACAAATTTTTACCCCTCACACTTCAGATAGAGCCCTAATATGCAGAATATACAAAGAACTCAAAATATTAAACAATAAGATAACAAATAACCCAATCAATAAATGGGCCGAGGACCTAATCAGACACTTCACAGAGGAGGACATACAATCAATCAACAAGTACATGAAAAAATGCTCACCATCTCTAGCAGTCTGAGAAATGCAAATCAAAACCACCTTAAGATACCATCTTACTCCAGTAAGATGAGCAGCCATTATGAAGTCAAACAACAATAAGTGTTGGCGAGGATGTGGGGAAAAGTGTACACTTGTACACTGCTGGTGGGACTGCAAATTGGTGAGGCCAATTTTGAAAGAAGTATGGATATTCCTGGGAAAGCTGGAAATGGATCCACCATTTGACCCAGCTATCACCCTTCTTGGACTGTTCCCTGAGGATCTTAAAATAGCGTACTATAGGGATACTGCCACATCAATGATCATAGCGGCACAATTCACAATAGCTAGACTGTGGAACCAACTTAGATGCCCTTCAATAGATTAATGGATAAAAAAATGTGGCATCTATACACAATGGAGTATTACACAGCACAAAAATGACAAAATCATAGAATTTGCAGGGAAATGGATGGCATTAGAGCATATTATGTTAAGCGAAGCTAACCAGTCCTTAAAAAACAAATGCCAAATGTCTTCTCTGATATAAAGAGAGCAAGTAAGAGCAGAACAGGGAGGAAGAGCATGAGGAAAATATTAACATTAAACAAAGACGAATGGGGGGAGAGAAAGGGAGAGAGAAGGGAAAGCTTATGAAAATTGTAGGAGACCCTCAATGTTACACAAAATCGCATATAAAATGTTGTGAGGGGAAGTGGGGGGGAAACAATGGAGAGAATTGAACAATAGCAGATGAGGTAGAGAGGGAAGATGGGAGGGGAGGAGAGGGTGGATAGTAGGGGATAGGAAAGGTAGCAGAATACAACAGTCACTAATATGCCATTATGTAAAAGTGTGAATGTGTAACCGATGTGATTCTACAATTCGTATTTGGGGAAAAAATGGGAGTTCATAACCCAATTGAGTCAAATGTATGAAAGATGATATATCTTGAGATTTGTAATGTTTTGAACCACCAATAAAAATAAATAAATAAATAAAGGTTTAAAATTTAGTGGGAAGAAATCAGCTAAAAATGGGTTCAGATGTATTCATTTTGCTATGCAGAAACTTTGTTTTGTGTAGTTGTAAATATCACAAATTTATTTTACCAGAAAATGCACATAAATTGAGATGAAAGGATAATTCACCTATCTTCACGAAAAATTCATAGCATTTTCTACACTTTTCATACTTCATTTTTTTCGTGAATATTTTGACATGGACAAGGTCTAGTCTTAGGCTATTCTTCCAGAGTACTACCTCATCTGACAAGTTCGTACAATGTGTTGGATTGTTCTTTTCATCTTTTATTTAATAGTTTCTAGCTGATAATGTGTATTTTTCTTATCTTTATTTGGACATTATCTTTGCATTTTATGTTTTACTGGGGAAGAGACTTATCAAAAGCTCTTTATTATATGTATCAACAATCAAACATTTAGAGCATGCAATTATTCTTAATTTTGCATGAAAATAAATTTGTACCAATTTTCTTATAAAGATGTAGTATTATTAATAATGTTCCTACTGTAATAAGTAACTACTTACCAGAAGAATTATACAATTGACTTTATATCAATTATGAACATGAAAAGTACTAAAATAAGTATTTGGCAATTAATACACAATTGATAGAAATAGAAATCACAAGAACACCATTTAAAATGTCAGTGCATATGGTCCTTAAATAATAGGTTGTTCAAATAAAATTTCTCTAATTCATAAGAGTTAATATGCCATATTACAGCTTAATGTGATATAAAACCTTAAATTATCAGTATTGATAAATAAGAATCATACCTTTTTACTTAAATATGTTTATTTGATTTTCACTGTAAGATGTTAATTATGGAAGAATTGAGAATTAAGAAAGACTTGGTCTATATTATTTCTAACAGGAAAATCAAAGTACTTTTAAATATATATGTATATATATATAATATATGTAATGCATATGCATGAATATAGATACATATGTGTAATAAATGTATTGTAATATATCTATCAGGTGATTATAATTTTTAGATTTTCTCAAGAAAAAGAATGACTATAAAAAACAGTCTTAAACTTAAATTTCATAGCATACTACTGTTTGTAATGACATGAGAGAAAAATAGATATGGAGGGGAAACGAAAAAGGAAGGGAGAGAAGGGGGGAAATGGGGAAGAAAGTGAGTAAAGAAGAGGGACATGAGTGTATGATGTTAAGATAAAAGTGGAGGGGCTGGGTTTGTGGCTCAGTGGTAACATGCTTTTCTAGCATGTGTAAGGCACATGGTTCTATTCTCAGCACCACATACAAATAAACAAAATGAAGGTCAATCAACAACTGAAAAAATAAAAAAGAAAAAAGAAGAAATATTACGAAAATTCCAAGCTTTGATTGAATGTTAAATAAAAAAAAATATGTTACATAGCCTTATGTAATTTTAGACTATCCAAAATAGTCACTAAATGTTAGATTATTAGTGCTATAACTAAAAATCCATTGATCTTTCCTCTACATTCTGTGGCATGCTAGTGCTAAAATAAATTGTATTATTAATCCCCCCCAAAATCCTAATATTTCTACAGTAACTGACCCAGTTGAACATCAATGCAAGTAGACATGATGTGCATTTTGACGTTCATTTTTATTCAACACTGGTACATTACTATTTCTTCAGTTTATGCACATCATAGCATATATGTCTCATCAAAATTTCGCAAATTTATAGGCATTTGTTTCACTTTCAATCACTTCCTGCTTGAGAACACATGTATTCCTCCATGTTTCTTGACTGCTCTCTTCATGAGACTTCTTTCCAAACACATTATTTTCGATTTCCATTATCACATTTGAAGCAAAACTCACAAACCCGTCAGAATAAACCATAACACTAATATTACCATTAGATGTGTAACTGGTTGGAATGAATGGTTCTATATCAATATAAGATTTCTTACTTAGTTTCAGATATCAATTCAATCCATTATTTAAAGTGGAACCAGTTATATTATTTATTCACAGTACAGTCTATTCACGAATTATCTCTATATTCATAGACACAGGTACACCTCTTTGTACCCCCAATACTAATTTATACGTCCTCAAAATATAGCTCCCAGAAATGGTGGAAGAAATACTCATGTCACCTGATCTACATATACATTTTATCACAGTAATATTCTGGACACAAAAAGCAAAGGTCACACTTATGATTGTACAAAACCTAAATGGAAAGTGAACATTGATTACTAAAAACATCCATGTCCAGGTTGCCTAATGCTCTCAAATGAAAATCCTATTGGTGACTACATATTTGTTTCTTCCAAAGATTATATATTCAAACTCAACCATGTTGAAAATGTCTAATCCTGTCACTCACTTTATACTTTGCCTGATTTTGTAATGTCTCTATTGATATCTGCTTTCCTACATATTTTCCCCAGTTAATCATTGTGACTTCCTCGTCACATGTGCTGATATTTACATTCACTCTCTTAGCGATACCCTACTTCTAAAGAACTTTTGTTCCAAATCCTACACTCATTCTTCTTCCTAAATTTACCAAATATCTTCCTAATCCTACCGACTATCACTTTTTGACTGGATGTTCTCTTCTACATTCAATCATCCAAGGTGAAAGGTCCTATGCCATGGTATATCGATTTATCTGAAACATCTGTGCAGAATGTAATTCAACGCTAAGTATCCCAATCAAGGGACAAATGACCTTCTGGGCTTCAAATCTTACTTAGATTTCTGTTTTCGTACATATATTTCACCTCTATATTCTTGTAAATATCACAGGTTCCCAATACCATTATTCATGCAGCAGAATAGTTCCTAACCCATATCGAACATGTTAATAACACTAATCATACACTGTTCCCTCAATCTAACTTTGCTGAAGAGCAGCGACAGTGTTGGTCTTACAATACAAGAATGTATGCGATCTTCCACCTGCTGAGAACATCAAAGGTACGTGCAGAAATGATCTCTGGAGAAGATGTAGGCAGCTATGAATGACCTGAGAGAGCAAAAGACATCTCCATGGCAAACAACCTGGAAGGATGAAGGAATGTGTCTGAATCAGCCTCACTCTTCTTAGTGTAGAGTAGACCAAACCAGGCCTGTGTGGAAAGCTCTTCCCAGGTGCGTATGGTTGATATACCATTCTAACATATGAAATTGTCACAGGAAGTAGGGGCAGCCTCCATCTCATGGAACCCTTGGAAGCAACTCTTAGGACAAAGTGGTAGCCAAGGCAGTGACCTCATTCAGTTCCTGAAAGAAGTGACCACACCTCACTTCCTTGGTGATGAGAGTCTCTGAACTTGGGATCCAGGAAGCCAGGCACCCAGAGCCATTACCAATCCCAGTCCCAGTGGTCTCACTTGTTTGAATTTACCAAAGACAGAGTCAGTCTTTCTTCTTACCTGTTAAGGTCTGTAAACAAGTCAGATTGGCACCTGTTATTTTGCTGGAGAAATGTTAGAGTCTGTAAACAAGTCTGGATGACGCCTGGCAAAACGCCAGAGGGAGTGGTTTGTGAAGTAACAAAAGCGAGCCATTAAGTGTGAAGATTCCTTATTGGTTGACTGCTGTATCTATTTTATGCTAATGAGATAGGCTGTGTAAAATGTATAAATATCGCTCATATCTTACAATAAACGGCTCTCATTCCTGCTGCATCAACATACACAAGTTATTCGTCACCCCCCAGGTTATTCTGCTGCAGCGGGACTGCGGCAGGCAGATGGTGGCCCGTTACGGGGAGCCCCGGGACACTCACGGGTAAGGGTCGAAAAAAGCTTTCTGTCCATAGATAGGACGGGAGCAATCTGCTCGTCCCTAGGCAGATAGGGCGATAGGAAAAATGACCATTTCGAGAAAATGGAGAAGATTGATGCAGTATGTTTGTGTCTTGTTTTGTCTTGAAATGTTGTATTGTCTTTGTGATGAAAATATGGAAGGGGTGAGAAGTAAATTGATAAGAGAAAAAGGCACCCCAGTGGAACCAAGAATAGTTAGGGCATGTGTTGATAAAAGCCCAGAAACTCTAGTCAGAAAGAAAAAGAAAGTTCAGAAGAAGAAGGATTATCAGGAAAAAAGTTGCAGCAAAAGGCTATTACTGAATACTTTTCGATACTGGAGGGTGCGTGAAATGACAAGGCGGCTGCCACCTGCCCAAGCCGATCATGGCGCAGTAAGAATTTTCCAAGAGGCAGTTGAGGGCTCTTCCCTGCCCCGCTGCCCGGGGGAGCGGATCACCACTGTGAGCCCAAATCTAGACCTGACCTGGAGGCACAGGCTTTTGCTCCCTGTGCCCGGAAGAAGTTTGAGCCCAGGACTCTCCCTGGGGCCATCTGGGGCTGCCCAGGATGCTACAGCTGGCAGAAGATGCCACTGGCATCCCTGAAGTTTGATCATTTCCAAGGCCAGTAACTACAATGGGTCTCCCACACCTGCAGGCTGATGAGTAATGAGTACTATTAAGGCTTATTTCAAATGTAAAAAACCTTGAGATAATGTACTAAAATTGTTCAGAAGGTTGTTTTCTTAGTGAAATGCTACAGGATTTTCTTTAGCCATCGGAGTTCCTGCCTTTGTCCAAGTGCCGGTGAAAACAAAGGTGGAAGAATTTACAATGTTGCTGAGAACTGGAGGAAACTTCGGCTGAGAACCCGAGGAGACTTCGGAGCTATCGCTGTTTCTGCTACTACAACTTAAGCTAGCTGCCTGGAGAACTTACCTGGACTGTGATTTACCTGAACTCTGAGTTAATCTATTGAGACACTGCTTTATCTGGACTGAGACAACAGACTGTAATCTACAACAACTTGTAACTCGGTATCTTTGCTAACGGTGTCATTGCTGGTATAAGTTTTCCAAGGGCGTCTTGCATGGAGCCATCAATTGGATTGGTATTGTAACATTTTGTATCCTCCCTTTCTGTTTCTAGCAGGTTATTTATGGTGTTTCTGTAAAAAACACTATGGTCCTTATTTAAATTAAACAAAAGGGGGAAATGTTAACGTCTGTAAACAAGTCAGATTGGCACCTGTTATTTTGCCAAAGAAATGTTAGAGCCTGTAAAGAAGTCTGGATGGCGCCTGGCAAAATGCCAGAGGGAGTGGTTTGTGAAGTAACAAAAGCGAGCCATTAAGTGTGGAGATTCCTTATTGTTTGACTGCTGTATCTATTTCATGCTAATTAGATAGGCTGTGTAAAATGTATAAATACCACTCTTATTCAACAATAAACGGCTTCCAGTCCTGCTGCATCAGTCTACACAAGTTGTTCGTCACCCCCCTGGTTATTTTGCCCAGCCAGCCGGGCTACGGCACTTACCTACTGATGTGAGGATGGCCAAATGCCAGGGAAGCTCTGAAGATGGTTCTTTCCTGATAAAGCAGGTATTGCTCACCGCTGACTCCTGACTACTTCAAGAGTTGGCAAAGGAAAGCAGATTTGAGACAGAACAAGCAATTTTGGGGAACATAGTATGGCCCACCAGTCAGAGGACACTCTGGATAGTCACAGACCAACTTGGAGGAAAGAGTTGCCTTTGTGGGTGTGGTTGTGGGTTTGTGTATCCCACTGTGTCTGTGGTTATAGACATTAGAAAAGAGAATGCATCAATGGATGTGTTCTGTTTAGTAGAAAGCTTCTCAGCATTCATCCTGCCAAATTTATGAATGGACTATGACTTTCTTTATGAATGGGCAATACCTGCTATCTTCCTAAGTTCCTGTTTTCTTCCTGAATTCTGGCCACTCTCAAGAATAGGCTCATGGTTTTGTGTAAAAGATATGTACCACCTCCAAACTCTGTAACATGGCCTTGTACTGGATAGATGAAGGGAATGGAGAGGAACTCAGTTAACTCAGATATCAGTGTGACCAGTAAAGTGTCAGTGGAGAAACACTGATTTGGGCCTTTTGTTTACCTATTGTTCCGTTGCCCTGAATGTCTGGAAGGTCTTTGCCTCAGTCCACCCCTTTGTGAAGCCTGAAGAAAACAGTTTTCTAATGGAAAATAATGAGCATCACCTGTGGCTCTTTGCTTAATTGCCATGGAAAGGGATGTGTCTGAATCAGCCTCTTGGCCCTGTGTGAGGCTGTGACTTAGATTCTCACCACCTGATGAATCTAAGGAAAGATCTCATGTGTGCATCCAAAACCAAAATGGAAAAAGAGCAGTCTTGTGGATGAAGTCTCTCGCCTTTCTCTGTAAGGTTTCTGATTTCCATCAAGTGAGAATAGGTATCCTTTGGTTCAAAAAGTTTTTCAAAGCCCTGCAGAGGCAAGCCCATAGGTGCTTGGATTTTCTCATGACTCCAATTCACATAAAGAATCTAAACCCCACAGACATTAGGCTCAAATTGGAGAAGCAGAGCAGTATTAATGGCAGGCCTATTTGATCACTCCTTGTTCACAGATAGGTTGTTAAGCCACCCTGACTTTAGACAAATGAGGGTAGGGAGCATATTTTGGATACTGTCTTCAGCTGCGCCCCTCATGGAAACTTCCAGCCAGAGGTAATGATGAGCGTCTATGTGGAAGTAGTTGAGAGCCATGTGGGAGTATTTTGGTTTTAATTGTGGTCATTTGTTTGGCTGATGGAAGAGATGACTGGGTCCACCTTGGCTTGAACTCTGGTGTGAGTCTTCTTAGAGACTGAGTTTGGAAATTACTGCAGAGATGTATTGCCATGAATTGTGTTGGGATTTTTGGAGGCCACACATGGTAGTGGCCTTTGGAAACTGAGATCTAGGTCCAGGGGCCTTCCCACAGAGCACTGGGAATCTGAGCCAGAATATCACATGATTTTATTCTTTAAGACTTGACAGCCATTGTTGAGAGTAAAAACACACATGGACCTCACATTGTAGACCTCAATGGGCCTGGCTTCATTTGATCTTTTGGCCACTCTTTGGGAAGTCTTGCCTGTGAGAGTTCTCCAGATGTTTCATTGAAATGGGCTTTCTCACCATTTGATGTTTCCAGAATGAATTAAATCCCACAGTGCCTCCAACCTCATCCTTGAAAAATGGCTAGATAAACATCATAAAAATTTGAAATTCCCATCACCAGGTGACACTGGATACACTTTGGATTTCCTGTTGCTGATCATGAGTGTACCAGACAGTGCCTTGATTGACTGGGTTTCATGAAAATGGTGTAGAACAGTGATGCAAATTAGTTAAAGTCTGTTGAGTAGTGGGCCTAGAGGAGTGTTTTGCAGGTCTGTGATAAAACTTCTGTGTTGGGATTATGTGGATCTGCCAAAAGGCTTGTAACTGACATGGTGCAGCCAGCAGACCCTTGTATGTAAAGGCATCTTGTTGAATGGAGAGGTTTCAGGTCAATGTTCAGAATCAGGTTGCTATGGTCAAGGGGGCAAGCTATGTGGGATAGAAGCCTGGTTGGTGCATTCTCCTGCAGACCCTGACACACAACACGTGACAGATCTCCCTCCAGCACTGTGACCCAGTTGAATTTCTTGTATTTCCTGAAGCCAATACCAAACTCCCAGTGCAGCAGCAAGAACACCATGAAAAGTGGAGGATGACCAAATGGCTTCACAGTCCACACGGGGCCACACTTAGCCTTCAGTGGCAAGAGTTTACTTACAAAGAGAGAATTCAGCCTTGCTGCCTCACTTTCTTTGGAAAATAAGAAACCATGTTCTGCAGGTCACATAGATGGAGACCCAGCTTTGGTGGTCTCACTAGAAAGGAAGCCATAGGTCCTGACAACAACATATACTTCAAGTGGCCAACCTCAGAGGCAGGTTCTCCAGAAGTCTTTAGGCTGGCACATCTCCATATTTGTGCAATATTTACCCTGTCCCTTATTTTTGGAAACTCCTCTACCACCTCCTAGATTGTGAACTCGTAATCATGTTCCATTCCTGATATGTATTCACAGATTTTCTAACTTTTCTTCTTTTATTTTGTCTTACTTGGGGCAAAGATAGTGTCAAGGTATTGTTGTGAATGAGAGTAGGAAGATTTTGTGTAGCACATATTTGCATACACATTTGATTCATTTTCCTATTTTACATTCAAAATACTGAATCCCTGACACTAACCCATACCCTACTAGACTCTGACCACTAATCCTAATATGGTGGAGAGAAATAATGCAAACAGAATTGAAATACAAACAGTTCCGAGGAGGCATGGTGTATAGTTGGATTTGCCTTTTGCATGATAAAGTGTAGGTGTTATAAATCTAGTCAATTTTTAATTAAAATAGTTCACCATGGGTTTTTGTAGTTAACAAATACGTGAATTCCTGTCTCCCTTTCTCTGTAGCCTATTCAGCACATGTATTTTTATATGCACATATAGAATCCTACCTGGTATCACACGTACATTTTTGTGACCTGGCTGACTTGGAGATACAAATTGTGAGAAAAGATCACTCCTCCTAAACGCTGTTGGAACTGAAAATTCAACCTATATGTGAGCTTCCTAGGAGAACAACATTGTACATAAATCCATGCTTAGTACAATAAATAATTTTGCATCTGTGAATGTTATATATTTCATGATGAATATTGATTGGCTTATATATTGGTACTTTTTAATATCTCTGTGTGTGTTTTGGGTGTATATATATATATATATATATATATATATATATATATACACTCTCAAGATTTTTCAAAATATGAAATATATGTGTCTTATATACACTACCGAAATTCATTCATGTTCATGTATGTGGATTTATAATAAAAATTTCACAAGATTATTCTCAGAAATATTCATTCACCTGAACTACATATTTGTTTCCTAGTACTTAAAACTAACTTCAGTGAATAGTGCATACAAATCCTAATATTTCTACAGTAATTGACCCAGTTTAACATCAATGCAATTAGATTCCTATGGGACATAGTGTGTATTTTGATGTTCATTTTTATTCAACACGGGTTCGTTAATATTTCTTCAGTTTATGCACATCATAGGATATATATTTCATCCACAAATTCACAAATTTATAGGCATTTGTTTCACTTTCAATCACTTCCTGCTTCAGAACACATGTATTCCTCCAGGTTTCTTGACTGGTCTTTTAATGAGACTTCTTTCCAAACACATTATTTTCGATTTCCATAATCACGTTTGAAGCAAATCTCACACAGTCTTTATAATAAAACATAACGCAATTATACAATTAGATGTGTAACTGGTTGGAATGAATGATTGTATATCAATATAAGTTTTTGTGTATATTTTCACATATCAATTCAATCCATTATTTAAAGTGGAAACAGTTATATTATTTATTCACAGTATTGTCAATTCATGCATTAATTCTATATTCATAGACACAGGGTACAAATCTTTGTACCACCAATAATAATTTATACATCTTCAAAATATTGCTCCCAGAAATGGTATAAGAAATACTTATGTCACCCGATCTACATATACATTTTATCATAGTAATATTCGAGACACAAAATGCAAAGGTCAAACTTATGATTGTACCAAAGCCTAAATTGAAAGTGAGCATGGATTACTAAAAACATCCATGTCCATGTTGCCTAATGTTCTCAAATGTCAATCCTATTTGTGACAACATATTTTTTTCTTCCTAAGATTATATTTTCAAACTCAACCCTGTTGAAAATATCTAATCCTATCACTCACTTTATACTTTTCCTGATTTCTTAATGTCTCTATTGATATCGCCCTTCCGACATATTTTCCCCAGTTCATCATTGTGACTGACTCTTCACATGTGCTCACATTTAAATTCACTCTCTATCCGAAACCCTATTGCTAGAGAACTTTTTGTCCAAAACCTATACTCACTCTTCTTTCTGAAACTGAATATCTTTCTAATAATTCCAACTATCCTTTTTTGAATAGAAGTTCTCTTAAACATTCCATCACCCAACGTACAAGGTCCTATGCCATTGTACATCGATTTATCCGAGACATCTCTGCAGAAAATAATTCAAATCTACGTATCCCAATCAAGGGCCCAATGCCCTTCTGGGCTTCAAATCTTACCTACATTTCTGTTTTCATACTAATATTTCACGTATATTTTCTTGTAAATATTGCAGGTTCCCAAACATTCCTGCAGAATGATTCCTAACTCATATCGAACATGTTATTAATCCTAACCATACACTGTTCCCTCAATCTAACTTTACAGAAGATTAGGGACAGAGTTGGTCTTTCAATACAGGAATGTAGCAGATCTTCCACCTGCTAAGATCCTCAAAGGTCCATACAGAAATGATCCCTGGAGAAGATGTAGGCAGCTATGAAGGACGTGAGAGAGAAAAAGTCATCTCCATGTAATGGCTCACCGCTGGCTCCTAATAACCTCACAGAGTTGGCCAAGGAGTCGAGATCTGAGACAGGACAGGCCATTTCTGGGAACATAGTATGGCCCACCAGTCAGAGGACACTCCGGATAGTCACAGACCTACTTGGGGGAAGGAGGTGCCTTTGTGGGTTGGGTGTGAGTTTGTGGTCTTTTCTCATTTTCTGAGAATAGGTAGAAAAGGCAGTTTGTTCATTTTGGAGTGGATGGTTTCTAGAAAGTCGTTTGACAAAGAGTGTGTTTCTATGTCTGGGTATCCCAATGTGTTCGTGGATGAAGACATTAGAAAGAGCATGCATCAATGGATGTTTTCTGTCTAGTAGAAAGCTTCCCAGCATTCATCCTTCCCAATTTATAGATGGACTTGGCTTGCCTTCTGGATGGGCAACAGCTACTGTCTTCCTAAGTTCCTGTTTTCTGCCTGAATTCTGGCCACTAACCATAATAGGCTCATGGTTATGTGTCCAAGATATGTACCACCTCCAAGCTCTGGGACATCGCCATGTACAGGATAGCTGAAGGGAATTGGAGCATCTCAGAAAACTCAGATATCAATGTGACCAGTAAAGTCTCTGTGGAGAAACCCTGCTTTGGGCCTTTTGCATACCTATTCTTCTGTTGCACTGAATAACAGGAAGGTCTTTGATTAGGCCATGCCTTTATGAAGCCTGAAGAAAACAGTTTTCAAATGGAAATGAATGGGCATCACCTGGGGCTCTTTGCTTAATTGTTTGGAAAGGGATGTGTCTGAATTGGCCACTTGGCCCTGTGTGTGGCTGTGGCTTAGATACTTAGCACCTAATGGACCTAAAGAAACATCCCATGTGTGCACCCAAATCCAAAATGTCCAAAAAGCATTCATTGTGGACTACGCCTCTCGCCTTCCTCTGTAAGCTTCCTGATCTCCATCAAGTGAGAATAGGGATCCTTTGCATCAAATGAGTACTTCAAAGCCCTGCAGAGTCTAGCCCATTGGTGCTTGTGTTTATGCATGACTCCAGTTCACATAAAGAATCTAAATCCCACAGTCAGTAAGCCTCAAATTGGAATTGTGGAGCAGTATTAAAGGCAGGGCTCTATGATCATTCCGTGTTCAAAGGAAGGGTGTCCAGGAAACCCTGACTTGTGACAAATGAGGTGCGAGGGTGCTTATTTTGAACACTGTGTTGGTCTGTGCCCCTCATGGAAACTTCCAGCCAGAGGTTATTATTAGTGTCTATAAGGAAGAAGATGAGTGCCATGTGGGAGTCTTTTGTTTTTAATTGTGGTCATTTGTGTGGCGGTTGGAAGAGATATCTGGTTCCTCCTGGGCTTGAACTCTGGTGTGATTTCCCTTAGAGACTGAGTTGTGGAACTGTTTTCAGAGAAGTATTGCCATGAACTGTGTTGGGATTTTAGGAGGCCACACATGAGATTCGCCCTTGGAAACTGAGATCTAGGCCCAGGGTGGCTTTCCACAGAGCACAAGTAATCTCAGCCAGGATATCACAAGATTTTATTATTAAAGAGTTGGCAGCCATAGTTGAGAGTCAAAACACACATGGAGCTCACATTGTAGACCTCAATGAGCCTGGCTTCATCTGACCTTTTGGCCACACTTTGGGAATCTTTGCCTGTGATAGTTCTCCATTTCTTTTGTTCAAATGAGTTTCCTCGCCATTTAATGGTTCCTGAATGATTGGAAACCCACAGTGCCTCCAACTTCATCCTTAAAAAATAGCTAGATGAATACCACCAAATTTTTGAAATTCCCTTGACCAGGTGGCACTGGAGAACCTTTGGATTCCTGTTGCTGATCATGAGTATACCAGACAGTGCCTTGATTGACTTGGTTTCATGAAAATGGTGTAGAACAGAGATGCCAGTAAGTTGGAGCCTGCTGAGTAGTTGGCCTAGAGCAGTGGTGGGGAGGTGTCTGATATAACATCTGTGGTGAGGCCATGTTTATCTGCCATTGGCTTCCAAATGGCTTGTGACTGACATTGTGCATCCAGCAGACCCTTGTATGTAAAAGCATCTTGTTATATGGAGAGGTTTCAGGGCAATGTTAAGAATCAGGTTGCTATGGTCAATGGGGCAAGCTCTGTGGGAAAGAAGCTTGCTTGGTGCATTCTCCTGCAGACCCTGACCCACCACATGTGACAGAATTCCCTCCAGCACTTTGTTCCAGTGGAACTCCTTGTATTCCAAGAAACAAATATCAAACTTCCAGTGCAGCAGCAAGAAACACCACAAAATGTGGAGGATGAAAAAACGGCTTTACAGTAAACACGAGGAGACACTTAGCGCGCAGTGGCTACAGTTTACCTACAAAGAGAAAATTCAGCACTGCTGCCTCATGTTCATTGGGAAATAAGAAACAATGTCCTCCAGGTCACATAGATGCAGACCCAGTTATGATGGTCTAACTAGACGGAAGCTAAATCTCCTGACAACAACATATATTTCAAGTGCCCAATCACAGAGGCAGCTTCTCAAAAGTCTTTAGGCCAGCAGAGCTCCATGTTTGTGCTGTGTTTACCCTGTCCCTTACTTTTGGAAACTCCTATACCACCTCCAAGGATATGAACTCCTGAGCATATTCCATTCCAGATATGTATTCACAGATTTTTGTAACTCATCTCCTCTAATTGTGTCTTACTTTAAGCGAAGGTGATGTCAAGGAATTGTTCTGAATGAGAGTGGGAAGATTTTTTTGTAGCACATATTTGCATAAATATTGAATTTATTTTTCTATTTTCAATTCGAAATACTGAATCCCTGAAACTAACCCATAACCTACTAGACTCTGACTACTAATCCTAATATGATGGAGTAAAATAACCCACACAGAATAGAAATACAACCAGTTCAGAAGAGGCATGGTGTATAGTTGTACTTTCCTTTTGCATGATAAAGGGTTGGTGTTATAAATCTTGTCAATTTGTAGTTAAAATAGTCCTCTATGTGTTTTTAAAGTTAACAAATATGTGAATTCCTGTCTCCCTTTCTCTGTAGCCTATTCAGCACATGCATTTTCATATGCACATATAGAATACTACATGGTATCACACGTACATATTTGTGAGGTAACTGACTTTGCAAATACAAATTGTTAGAAGAAAACACTTCTTCTAAATGCTGTTGGAACTGAAAATTCAACCTATAGGTGAGCTTCCTAGTTGAACAACATAAATCCATATTTAGTAAAATCAATATTTTGGGATCTGTGGATGATATATATTTCATGGTGAATTTCGATTGGCATACATAATGCTACTTTGTAATGTCTGTATTTAGGTGTGTATGTGTGTGTGTGTGTGTGTGTGTGTGTGTATTATATATATATTATATATATATTTATATATATATATATATATATATATATATATATATATATATATTCACTCTGCTGATTATTCAAAATATAAAATATATGTGTCTTATTATACACTAACTAAATTCATTCATATTCATGTATTTGGATTTATAATCAACGTTTGAGAAGATTATTCTCAGAAATATTCATCCACCTGAAATACATGTTTGTTTCCTAGTACTGAAAACTAACTTCAGGGGATCATATTATGGCAGTGATGGGAGTTCATTACCCCCGTGTACCGCCTCACATTGCAGGAGAAGGACAAGTTAGAACGGCTAAAATCTATCTTGTTAGAAATTTCCAGGAAAATTGGTGTGCTCCAAAACCTACAAGAAGGATTTCTATTGCACAAGGACCAGCTACGGGGGCTCAAACGCCAGCGATTTGTCCTCACGGAGGGTCACGCTGCTTATTCAGCAAATCACCCCACAGCTAGTGTCTGCAATGCGCGCTGGGAAACGACGAGAGAGCAACGCAAAGATATAGCCCTGTGGATTATGCGGGCTCCTGCCAGCTGTGCAATCACTGTGCTCAGTGTTGAGTTGTGGGTTTGAAACGGGGGAAGGAAGCGGTCCAATTCGGTTTTCCACACCGGTGAGACCACAGAGGAAGATAGTGGTCACCATCTTGGAGAGCTGACGTCACCATCCCTGTTTTCGACTCATCACAGCTCATTCAGATACAGAATAGGTAATTTCAGGCTGCCATTCGCCTTCATCTTGCAGACAAATTACTCAGGGTCAGTGCTGAAGAACCCACGAAAATTGCTTCTTGGATCCTGCTCCTATCAGAACATACACCGAGCCCGGAGCGGCTGAATTCCGGGTCCCGGAACTGCTCTGGCCCAGGGCTAAAGAACCTGCAGAAACTGTTTCTTGGTCTGGGTCCTGCTGAATACTGTAAAGGTAAATGCCAACTGAGTCTTCATAGACAGTGGCAACAGGATTGAGACGGGGCTTGTGAGGGCCGGTCAGGACTCACTCGTTGCTTTGGTCACCCGGCAAAGGGAAAGAAATGCTGCCATTCACATGGGATACCAACATGGAAGAGATCTGATGTGATCACAAAGCAGTGGAGGAGATAACTTCATCTATACCAGCGGCGACAGAAATAGTTGGTCTCCTGGTTAAGAAAGTGATTCACAAACATCCGAGTCTCTCTCACTTAGTCATCAAGCCAGAGGTGCAGAGCAGAGCTGCTGCCTGTGCCTGGAACAGGCCCAGCGACCCACCGGCATGGTAGTCACGTCACCCCAATTGGAGTAGGGGCAGAGCACACCCATGCCTGCAAGGTAGGCAGACGTACGACCGACCGGCAGAACAGGCCCAGGGGCCGGTCAGAATGGTAGACAGATCACCCCAATTGGAGGAGCATCACAGCCGCTAACCGCACCTGCAATGGAGACTTTTCCACTATACAAGAGCAATATAAATATATAGGGGGAAAATTTCAAAAACACAACAGTTTCACCAAGCAGAAAGAAACGCAAGCTGTATGAAAAGACAAGAAAAGAAAGGACCACAAGCAATGCAGGTCAACTCAACTTTAGAAGAGGTAATAGATGCAGCATATGGAATGTCAGATAAAGAATTCAGGATATACATGCTTCATGTGATCTGGAATCTCAAGGAAGACATTAGACAGCAAAAATCAGACAATGAAAATCACTTCGACAATGAATTACATAAAAAAATCCAAGTAGCAAAGATCAACTATACAGTGAGATAGAGGTTATAAAAAACAAACAAACTGAAATCTTAGAAATGCAGGAAGTAATAAACCATCTTAAAAACTCAATTGAGAATACAACCATTAGAGCAGAATACTTAGAAGATAGAACATCAGACAATGAAGACAAAGTATTTCAACTCAAAAAGAACATATACAGCTCAGCAAGACTGTTAAGAAACCATGAGCAAAAGTGCAAGAAATATGGGATAACATAAAGAGACCAAACATAAGAGTCATTGGGATACAGGAAAGTATAGAGGTCCAAACCAAAGGAGTGAGCAATCTATTCAATGAAATAATAGGAGAAAAATTCCTAGACTTGAAGAATGAGACAAAATCCCAAATCCTAAAAGTCTACAGGACGCCGAACATGCAATATCATAAGAGATCCACACCTAGACACATGATAATGAAGATACCCAACATACAGAATAAGGAGAGAATTTTAAAAGCTACAAGAGAAAGGAAGCAGATTATAGTTAGTGGTAAACCAACCAGGATAACAGCTGATCTTTCAACACAGACTCTGAAAGCTAGAAGATCCTTTAATAACATATTTCAAACACTGAAAGAAAATGGGTTCCAACCAATAATCATGTATCCAGTGAAATTATGCTTCAGATGGAAGATAAAGTTAAAACCTTCCACAATAAACAAAAGTGAAAAGAATTTGCAGCTAGAAAACCATCTCTTCAAAACATCCTCGGCAAAACATTACAGGAAGTGGAAATGGAAAATATCAATGAAAACCAACAGTGGAAGGTAGGACATTAAAGGGGGGAAAATAATCAAAGAGGAAAACAAACTATGTTTAGTAACATAAATAAACAAATATGGCTGGAAGAACAACCCATATCTAAATAATAACCAAAAATCTTAATGGCTTAAACTCACCAATTAAGAGACACAGGCTAGTAGAATGGATCACAAAACAAGAACCAACAAAATGCTGCCTACAGGAGACGCATTTTACAGGAAAAGACATACATAGACTCAAGGTGATACTTGGAAAAATCATATCACTCTTATGAACGTTGGAAACAAGCAGGAGTGTCCATACTCATATCAAATAAAATAGATTTCAAGCCAAAGTTAATCAAAAGGGATAAAGAAGGACACTACATACTACTCAAGAAAACCATACACCAACAAGACGTAACAATCATAAATATATATGCCCCAAACAATGGTGCAGCTTTGTTCATCAAACAAACTCTTCTCAATTTCAAGAGTCTAATAGACCACAATACAGTAATCATGAGAGACATGAACACACCTCTCTCACCACTGGACAGATCTTCCAAACAAAAGTTGAATAAGAAAACTATAGAACTCAATAACACAATTAATAACCTAGACTTAATTGACATATATAGAATGTACAACCCATCATCAAGAAGTTACACTTTTTTCTCAGCAGAACATGGATCCTTCTCAAAAATACATCATATATTATGTCACAGGGCAACTCTTAGACAATAAAAAGGAGTAGAGATAATACCATGCATTTTATCTGATCATAATGGAATGAAACTAAAAATCAATGATATAAGAAGGAAGGAAAAATCATTCATCACTTGGAGAATGAACAATAGGTTTCTGAATGATCAATGGGTTATTGAAGACATCAAAGAGGAAATTAAAAAATTCTTAGAGGTAAATGAAAACACAGACACAATATATCGGAATCTATGAGACACATCGAAAGCAGTTCTAAGAGGAAAATTCATTGCTTGGAGTTCATTCCTTAGAAAAAGAAAAAACCAACAAATAAATGATCTCATACGTCATCTCAAAATCTTAGAAAAACAAGAGCAAACAACAGCAAAAGAAGTAGAAGGCAAGAAATAATTAAAATCAGAGCAGAAATTAATGAAATCGAAACAAAAGAAACAATTGAAAAAATTGACAAAACAATACATTGGTTTTTTGAAAAAATAAATAAAATCGACAGACCCTTAGCCATGCTAACAAAGAGAAGAAGAGAGAGAACTCAAATTACTACCATATGAAATGAAAAAGGAAATATAACAAGAGACACTTCAGAAATACAGAAGAAAATCAGAAATTATTTTGAATTAATATACTCCAATAAAATAGAATATAGTGAAGGCATTGATAAATTTCTTAAGTCATATGATGTGCCCAGATTGAGTCAGGAGGATATAGACAACCTAAACAGTCTAATATCAATTGAGGAAATAGAAGAAACCATCAAAATACTACCAACTAAGAGAAGCCCAGGACCGGATGGGTATAGAGCATAGTTTTAAAAAACCTTTAAAGAAAAACAAAAACCAATACTTTTCAAGGTATTTCAGGAAAAATGCAAAAATCCTCAAAAAAATTCTGGCGAATCAGACACAAAATCATATATATAAAAAACAATGTGCACCATGATCAAGTAGGATTCATTCCTGGGATGCAAGGCTGGTACAATATACAGAAATCAATAAATGTTATTCATCACATCAATAGACTTAAAAATAAGAACCATATGATCATCTCGAGAGATGCGGAAAAAGCATTCGACAAGGTACAGCATCACTTTACGTTCAAAACTCTAGAAAAACTAGGGATAACAGGATCATACCTCAATATTGTAAAAGCAATCTATGCTAAGCCTCAGGCTAGCATCATTCTGAATGGAGAACAATTGAAGGCATTCCCCCTAAAATCTGGAGGAAAACAATGATGCCCTCTCTCACCCCTTCTGTTCAACATAGTTCTCGAAACACTGGCCAGAGCAATTAGAAAGGCTAAAGAAATTAAAGGCATAAAAATAGGAAGAGAAGAACTCAAATTATCGCTATTTGCAAAAGACATGATTCTATACCTAGCAGACCCAAAAGGGTCTACAAAGAAACTATTAGAGGTAATAAATGAATTCAGCAAAGTGGCAGGATATTAAATCACCACGCATAAATCAAAGGCATTTTTGTATATCAGCGACAAATCCTCTGAAATGGAAATGAGGACAATCACTCCATTCACAATATCCTCAAAAAAATAAATAAAATACTTGGGAGTCAACCTAACAAAAGAGGTGAAAGACTTATACAATGAAAACTACAGAACCCTAAAGAGAGAAATAGAAGAAAATCTTAGAAGATGGAAAAATATACCCTGTTCATGGATAAGCATAACTAACATCATCAAAATGACAATATTACCAAAAGTTCTCTATAGGTTTAATGCAATGCCAATTAAAATCCCAAGGTCATTTCTTGTAGAAATAGATAAAACAATTATGAAATTCATATGGAAAAATAAAAGACCCAGAATAGCAAAAACAGCTCTAAGCAGGAAGTGTGAATCAGGCAGTATACCGATACCAGACCTCAAACTATACTACAGATCAATAGTAACAAAAATAGCATGGTACTGGTGCCAAAACAGGTGGGTGGACCTGTGGTACAGAATAGAGGACACAGAAACCAATCCACAAAACTACAACTATCTTATATTTGATAAAGGGGCTAAAAGCATGCAGTGGAGGAAGGATAGCATCTTCAACAAATGGTGCTGGGTAAACTGGAATTCCATATGTAACAAAATGAAACTGAATCCCCTCCTCTCGCCATGCACAAGAGTTAACTCAAAATAGATCTAGGAGGTTGATATCAAATCAGAGACACTGCATCTGGTAGAAGAAATCTTTTGCCACAATCTACATACTGTGGGGTCGGGCTCCAAATTTCTCAATAGGACACCCATAGCACAAGAGTTAATCACTAGAATCAACAAATGGGACTTACGCAAACTAAATAGATTTTTCTCAGCAAAAGAAACAATAAGAGAGGTAAATAGGGAGCCTACATCCTTGGAACAAATCTTTACTCCTCACACTTCAGATAGAGCCCTAATATCAAGAGTATACAAAGAACTCAAAAAAATTAAACAATAAGAAAATGAATAACCCAATCAACAAATGGGCCAATGACCTGAACAGACACTTCTCAGAGGAGGACATACAATCAATCAATAAGTACATGAACAAATGCTCACCATCTCTAGCAGTCAGAGAAAAGCAAAACAAACCCACCCTAAGATACCATCTCACTGCAGTAAGATTGGCAGCCATTATGAAGTCAAATGACAACATGTGCTGTCGAGGATGTGGGGAAAAGGGCACACCTGTACATTGCTGGTGGGACTGCAAATTAGTGCAGCCAATTTTGAAAGCAGTATGGAGATTTCTTGGAAAGCTGGGAATGGAACCACCATTTGACCTATTCCCCTTCTCGGTCTATTCCCTAAACACCTAAAAAGGGCATGCTACAGAGATACTGATAAATCGATGTTCATAGCAGCACAATTCACAATGGCAAGACTGTGGAACCAACCTAGATTCCCTTCAATAGATGAATGGATTAAAAATGTGGCATTTATATAGAATGGCTTTTGACTCACAAGGTGCAGCCAGCAGACCCTTATATGTAAAGGCAAATTGTTATATGGTTTGGTTTCAGGTAAATGTTCAGAATCAGGTTGCTATGGACACGGCGGCAAACTATGAGAGATAGAAGATTGGATGGTGCATTCTCCTGCAGACCCTGACCATAAACACGTGACAGAACTCTCTCCAGCACTGTGTCCCAGTTGAACTCCTTGTATTTCGTGATGCAAATACCAAACTCCCAGTGCAGCAGCAAGAAACCCACGAAAAGTGGAGGATGACCAAATGGCTTGACAGTTCAAACGGGGAGACACTTAGGTTCCAGTGTCCACAGTTTACTTAGGAAGAGAGAATTCAGCACTGTGGTCTCATGTTCATTGGAAAATAAGAAATCATGTCCTCCAGGTCACAGAGATGCAGACCCATCTTTGAAGGTCTCACTACAAAGGAAGCTAAAGCTCCTTACAACAAAATATATTTCAAGTGCCCAACCTCAGAGAGACTTTCTCAAGAAGTCTTTAGGCCAGCAGAGCTCCATGTGTGTGGACTGTTTAACCTTTCCCTTACTTTTGGAAACTCCTTTAACACCTCCAATTTTTTGAACTACTGAGCATATTTTATTCCACATATGAATTCACAGATTTTCTAACTCTTCTCCTCTAATTGTGTTTTACTAGGGTTGAAGGTAATGACAAGGCATTGTTCTTGATGAGAGTTGGAAGATTTTTGCGTAGCATATGTTTGCGTACACATTGGATTCATTTTCCTATTTTCCATTCAAAATACTGAATCCCTGACACTAACCCATACCCTACTAGACTTTGATGATTAATCCTAATATGGTGAAGAAAAATAACCCAAAGAGTATAGAAATACAAGCAGTTCAGAGGAGGCATGGTGTATACTAGGTCTTGCCTTTTGCATGATAAAGGGTAGGTATTATAAAAATAGTCAATTTTTAATTGAAATAGTTCTACATGTATTTTTAAAGGTAACAAATATGTGACTTCTTGTCTCCTTTTCTCTGTAGCCTATTCAGCACATGTATTTTTATACGCACATATAGAATCCTACCTGGTATCACACATAATTTCTTTTGAGGATACTGACTTGGAAGATAAAAATTGTGAGAAGAGATCATTCCTCCTAAACGCTGTTGGAACTGAAAATTCAACCTATGTCAGCTTCCTAGTAGAACAACATTATACATGAATCCATGTTAAGCAAAATGAATATTTTTCGATATGTGGATTATATATATTTCATGATGAAATGCGATTGGCATATATATTGCTACTTTTTAATGTCTGTGCGTGTGTGTGTGTGTGTGTGTGTGTGTGTGTGACTCTGCAAGTTTTTTAAAATATGAAATATATGTGTATTATATACACTCCCTAAATTCATTCATGTTCATGTATGTGGATTTCTAATCAACTTTTCAGAAGATTATTCTCAGAAATATTCCTCCACCTGGAATACATATTTGTTTCCCATTACTGAAATCTGACTTCAGTTAATGGTTCATACAAATCCTAACATTTCTACATTAACTGACCCAGTTTAACATCAATGCAAGTAGATTACTATGGGACAAGATGTCTATTTTGAACTTCTTTTCTATTCAACACTGCTACATTACTATTTCTTCACGTTTAGCCCATCATAGCATATATATTTCATCCACAAGTTCACAAATTTAGAGGCATTTGGTTCACTTTAAATCCCTTCCTGCTTTAGAACACATGTATTCATCCAGGTTTCTTGACTGGAATTTTTTGAGACTTCTTTCCAAACACATTATTTTCGATTTCCATAATCCTTTTGAAGAAAATCTCACACACCCTTCATGATAAACCATAACCTAATATTACCATTAGATGTATAACTGGTTGGAATGAATGATTGTATATCAATATTAGATTTCCTGTATATTTTCAGATATCAATTAAATGAATTATTTAAAGTGGAACCAGTTATATTATTTATTCACAGTATGGTCTACTCATGCATTATCTCTATATTCACAGACACAGCGTACACCTCTTTGTACCCATAATACTAATTTATACGTCTTCTCAATATTACTCCCGGAAATGGTTGAATAAATACTCATGTCACCTGATCTACATATACATTTTATCACAGTAATATTCTGGACAAAACTGCAAAGGTCACACTTATGATTTTACAAAGCCTAAATGGAAAGTGAACACGGATTACTAAAAACATCCATGTCCAGGTTGCCTAATGCTCTCAAATGTCATTCTTTGGTGACTACATATTTGTTTCTTCCTAAGATTATATATTCAAACTCAATCCTGTTGAAAATGTCTAATCCTAACACTCACTTTGTACTTTGCCTAATTTCCTATTGTCTTCCTTGATATTTGCTTTCCTACATTTTTTCCCTAGTTCATCTTTGTGACTGACTCTTCACATGTGCTGACATTGGCATTCACTCTCTAATCGAAACCCTGTTTCTAAAGATTTTTTTTTTCCAAATTCTATACTCACACTTCTTCCGAAAACTACCGATTATCTTCCTAATCTTACCGACTATCCCTTTTGGAGTTGATGTTCCCTTCTAAATTCAATCATCCAAGGTACAAAGTCTTATGCCATTGTATATTGATTTATCCAAGAAAACTCTGCTGAAGGTAATTCAATGCTAAGTATCCCAATCAAGGGCCCAATTCCCTTCTTGGCTTCAAATCTTACCTAGATTTCTGTTTTCATACATATATTTCACCTCTATGTTCTTATAAATATAGCAGATTCCCAATATCATTATTCATCCCTCAGAATAATTCCAAACCCAAATTGAACAAGTTATTAATGCTAACCATACACTGTTCCCTCAATCTAACTTTACAGAAGAGCGGGACAGAGTTGGTCTTACAATACAGGAATATAGGGGATCTTCCACCTGCTGAGAACCTCAAAGGTCCATGCAGATATGACCCCTGGAGAAGATGTAGGCAGATATGAAGGACCAAACAAGGCCTGTGTGGAGAGCTGTTTCTGGGTGCCTATGGTTGATATACCATTCTAACTTGTAAAAGTGTCACATGAAGTAGGGGTAGCCACAAGCACTTGTCCCCGTTGAACTCCTTGTATTTCGTTAAGCAAATACCAAACTCCAAGTGCAGCAGCAAGAAACACCACGAAAATGGAGGATGAACAAATGGCTTCACAGTCCACATGGGGAGACACTTTGCCCCCAGTGGCCACAGATTACCTACAAACAGGGAATTCAGTACTGCTGCCATATGTTCATTATTAAATAAGATACCATGTCCTCCAGGTCACATAGATGCACACCCAGCTTTGATGGTCTCACTACAAAGAAGCTATAGCTCCGGACAACAATATAAATTTAAGTGCCCAACCTCAAAGCCAGTTTCTCAAGAAGTCTTTAGGCCAGCAGAGCTCCATGTTTGGGTTGTGTTTACAATGTCCCTTACTTTGTGAAACTCCTCCACCACATCCAAGGTTGTGAACTCCTGAGAATTTCCCATTCCAGATTGGATTTATTTTCCAATTTTCACTTCTACAGTAACTGACCTAGTTTTACATCAATACAAGTAGATTCCTATGGAATATGATGTGTATTTTGAAGTTCATTTTTATTCAACACTGTTACATTACTATTTCTTCAGTTTATGCACATAATAGGATATATATTTATTCCACAAGTTAGGAAGTTTATAGGCATTTGTTTCACTTTCAATCACTTTCTGCTTCAGAACACATGTATTCCTCCATGTTTCTTGACTGGTCTTCTCATGAGACTTCTTTCCAAACACATTATTTTCTATTTCCGTAATCACTTTTGAAACAAAACTCACACACCCTTCATTATAAACCATAACTCTAAGATTACCATTAGATGTATAACTCTTTGGAATGAATGACTGTATATCAATATAAGATTTCCTATATATTTTCAGATATCAATTCAATCCATTATTTAAGTGGAACCAGTTATATTTTTTCCCAGTATGATCTATTTATGCATTATCTCTATATTCATAGACACAGCATACACCTCTTTGTACCCCCAATACTAATTTATTCGTCTTCACAATATTGCTCCCGGAAATGGTGGAAGAAATACTCATTTCACCTGATCTACATATACATTTTATTACACTAATATTCTGGACACCAAATGCAAAGGTCACACTTATTATTGTACCAAAGCCTAAATGGAAAGTGAGCATGGATTACTAAAAACATCCATGTCCACATTGCCTAATTCTCTCAAATGTGAATCCTATTCCTGACTACATATGTGTTTCTTCCTAAGATTATATATTCAACCTGAACCCTTTGAAAATGTCTAATCCTATCACTTTATAGTTTGCCTAATTTTGTAATGTCTCTATTGATATCTGCTTTCCTACATATTTCCCAAGTTCATCATTGTGATTGACTCTTCACATGTGCTGACAAACATATTCACTCTCTAACCAAAACCCTATTGCTAAAGAACTTTTGTTCCAAATACTATACTCACTCTTCTTCCTATACCTACCGACTATCTTCCTAATCCTACCGACTATCCCTGTTTGACTGGATGTTCTCTTGTACATTCAATCATCCAAGGTAGAAGATCCTATGCCATTGATTATAGATTTATTTTAGACATCTGTGCAGAAAGTAATTCAATGCTAATTATCCCAGTCAAGGTCCCAATGCCATTCTGGGCTTCGAATCTTACCTAGATTTCTGTTTTTATAATTATATTTCACCTCTATATTCTTTTAAATATTTTAGGTTCCAAATACCATCATTCATCCAGCAGAATGATTTCTAACCCAAATCAAACATGTTGTTAACCTTAACCATTCACTGTTCCATCAATCTAAATTTACGGAAGAGCAGGGATAGAGTTGGTCTTAAAACACAGGAATGTATGAGATATTTCACCTGATGAAAACCTCAAAGGTACATGCATAAATGATCCCTGAAGAACATGAAGGCAGCTATAAAGGACCTGAGAGAGCAAAAGTCATCTTCAATGGCAAACAACCTGGTCAGGATGAAGGGTTCTGTCTGAATCAGCCTCTCTCTTCTTAATGTAGAGAAAATGGACCAAACCCAGCCTGTGTGGGTAGCTGTTCCAGGGCGCCTATTATTGATATACCATTCTAACTTGTGAAAGTGTAACAGGAAGTAGGGGCAGCCTCCTTCTCATGTGACACTTGGAAGCCACTGGTAGGACAAAGTGATTGCCAAGGCAGTAACCTCATTCAGTTCCTGAAGGAAGTGACCTCACCTCACTTCCTTGGTGATTAAAATCTCTGAACTTGGGATTCATGAAGCCAGTAACCCATAGCCAGTCTCAGTCCCAGTCCCAGTGGTCACACTTGTTTGGATTTACCAAAGACAGAGTCAGTCTTTCTTGGTAACTACTGATGTGAGGATGGCCAAATGCCAGGAAAGCTCTGAAGAGGAGCCGTTTCTGAGAAAGCAGGTAGTGGCTCACCTCTGGCTCCTGACACCTTCACAGAGTTAGCCAAGGAGACCAGATCTGACACAGGTCAGGCCATTTCAGGGGAATATAGTATGGTCCACCAGTCAGAGAACACTCTGGATATTCACAGACCTACTTGAGTTAAGGAGGTGCCTTTGTGGGTGTGGGTGTGAGTTTGTGGTTTTGTCTAATGTTTTGAGAATAGGTAGGAAAGGCGGTTTGTTTAGATTGGAGTGGACTGTTTCTAGTAAGTCGTTTGACAAGGCGAGTGCTTCTATGTCTGTGTTTCCCACTCTGTCCGTGGTTGTAGACATTAGAAAAGACTATGCATCAAGGATGTGTCCTGTCTAGTAGAATGCTTCCCAGCATTCTTCCTGCCCGATTTAGGAATGGACTGTGGCTCGCCTTATGCATGGGAAACACCTACTAACTTTCTAAGTTCCTGTTTTCTTCCTGAATTCCGGCAAATCTCAATAATAGGCCCATGGTTTTGAGTCCAAGATATGTACCACCTCCAAGCTCTGTGACATGGCCATGTACTTGATAGCTGTAGGGAATGGGAACATCTTAGAAAACTCAAATAAATGTGTGACCAGTAAACTCTCAGTGGAGAGACGCTGCTTTGGTTTATTTGCATACTTATGGTTATGTTGCCCTGAATGTCAAGAAGGTCTTTGCCTCAGGCCACCCCTTTGTGAAGCCTGAAGAAAACTGTTTTCAAATGGAAATAAATGGGCATAACATGTTGCTCTTTGCTTAATTGCTTTGGAAAGGGATGTGTCCGAATCAGCCTCTTGGGCCTCTGTGAGGTTGTGGCTTAGATTCTCAGCACATGATAGATCTAAAGATAGATTCCATGTGTGCAATCAAAACCAAAATGGCAAAAAAATTAGTCATTGTGGATGAGTCTCTTGCATTCCTCTGTTAGGTTCTTTACCTCCATCAAGTGTGAATAGGAATCCTTTAGGTCAAATGAGTTCTTTAAAGCCCTGCAGAGGTGCTTGTGTTTTCTCAAGACTCCAAATCACATAAAGAATCTATACCTGAGAGTCAGTAGGCCTGAAATTGGAGAAGGAGAGCAGTATTAATGGCAGGCCTATTTGATCACTCCTGGTTCACAGGAAGGGTGTCCATGTAACCCTGACTTTAGGCAAATGAGGGGCAAGCAACATTATTTTGGACACTCTCTTGGGATGCATTCCGCATGGTAACCTCCAGCCAGAGGTTATGATGAATGTCTATATTTAAGAAGATGAGGGCCATGTGGGTGTATTTTGGTTTTAATTGTGGTCATTCTTGTGGCAGTTGTAAGAGATGACTGGATCCACCTGGGCTTGTACTCTGGTGTCATTCCCCTTAGAGACTGAGTTCTGGAACACACATCAAGGAAGAATTGCCATAAATTGTGTGGGGATTTTAAGAGGCCACGCATGAGAGTCGCCTTGGAAACTGAGATCTATGCCCACGGTGGCTTTCCACAGAGCACTGGGAATCTCAGACAGGATATCACATGATTTAATTCTGAAAGACTTGGCAGCCATATTTGATAGTCAAAACACACATGGACCTCAATTGTAGACTTCAATGGGCGTGGCTTCATGTGACCTTTTGGCCATGCTCTGGGAAGCCTTGCCTGTGAGAGTTCTCCAGAGCTTTCATTGAAATGATCTTCCTCAACATTGAATAATTCCTGAATGAATTGAAATAAACAGTGCCTCCAACTTTATCCTTGAAAATTGGCTAGATAAATACCATGAAATTTTTAAAATTCCAATGACCAGGTGGCACTGAAGAACCTTTGGATGTCCTGTTGCTGATCATGAGTGTACCAGACAGTGCCTTGATTAACTGGTTTTCATGAATATGGTGTAGAACGGAGATGCCGGTAATTTGGAGCCTGCAGAATAGTGGGCCTAGAGCAGAGGTGATTAAGTGTGTGATAAAACATCTGTGGTGGGGTCATGTGGATCTGCCATTGTCTTCCAAATGGCTTGTGACTGACATGGTGCAGCCAGCAGAACATTGTATGTAAACGCATCATGTTATATGGAGAGGTTTAAGGGCAATGTTCAGAATCAGGTTGCTATGGTCACGGAGGCAACCTATGTGGTATACAAGCCCTGTTGGTGCATTCTCCTGCAGACCCTGACCCACCACATGTGACAGAACTCCCTCCAGCACTGTGGTCAAGTTTAACTCCTTGTATTTCATGAAACAAATACAAAACTCTGAGTGCAGCAGGAGACATTATACAAAGTGGAGGATGATGAAATGGCTTCACAGTCCACATGGGGAGACACATAGACCCCAGTGGCCATAGTTTACCTACAAAGAGAGAATTCAGCACTGCTGCTTCATGTTCATTGGAAAATTATAAACCGTGTGCTCAAGGTCACAGAGATGCATAAACAGCTTTGATGATCTTACTAGAAAAAAAGCTAAAGCTCCTGAAAACAACATATATTTCAACTGTCCATCTTAGAGGCAGTTTCTGCAGAGTCTTTAGGCTGGCAAATCTTCATGTTTGTGGAGTATTTACATAGTCCCTTACTTTTGGAAACTCCTCTACCATCTCCAAGGTTGTGAAATCCGGAGCAGTTTTCAGTTCAGGTATGAATTCAAAGATTTTCTAACTCTTTTCCTCTAATTGTGTCTTACTTGGGGTGAAAATAATGTAAAGCTATTGTTCTAAATGAGAGTGGGAAAATTTTTGTGTAACACTAATTTGCATACACATTGATCCATTTTCCAATTTTCCATTTGAAATACTGAATCCCTGACAGTAACTCATACCCTACTATACTCTGACTACTAATCCTAATATGATGGAGAATAATACCCAAACAGAATGAAAATACAAGCAGTTCAGTGGAGACATGGTGTACAGTTGGACTTCCCTTTTGCATGATTAAGGGTAGGTGTTATAAATCTACTCAATTTTTAATTGAAGTAGTCCTCCATGTGTTTTTAAAGTTCACAAATATGTTAATATGTCTCCCTTTCTCTGTAGCCTACTCAGCACATGTATTTTTATATGCACATAGAGAATCCTACCTGGTATCACACGTACATTTTCATGAGTTGGCTGAATTGGCAGATACAAATTGTGAGAAGAGATCAGTCCTCCTAAACCCTGTGGGAACTGAAAATTCAAACTATGTGTGAGCTTCCCAGTAGAACAATATTATACATAAATCCATGTTCAGTATAATAAATATTTTTGCATCTGTGGATGATGTATATTACATGATGAATTATGATTAGCATGTATTTATTGATACTTTTTAATGTATATTTGTGTTTATTTAAAATATATATATATATATATCTCCAGATTTCTCAAAATATGAAATATATGTGTCTTATACACACTCTGTAAATTCATTCATGTTCATGTATATGGATTTATAATCAACTTTTCAGAAGATAATTCTCAGAAATATTCATCCACCTGAAATACATATTTGTTTCCCAGTACTGAAAACTAACTTCAATCAATGGTGTTTACAAATCCTAATATTTCTACAGTAACTGACCCAGTTTAACATCAATGCCAGTAGATTCCAATGGGACATGATGTCTATATTGACCTTCATTTTAATCCAACACTGGTACATTACTATTTCTTCAGTTTTCGCACATCATAGGATATGTATTTCATCCACAAGTTCACAAATATATAGGAATTTGTTTCACATTCAAACACTTCTTGCTTCAGAACACATGTATTCCTCCATGTTACTTGACTCGTCTTTTCATGAGACTTCTTTCCAAATACATTATTTTCAATTTCCATAATCAATTTCGAAGCTAAACTAACACACTCTTCATGATGAACCATAACATTAATATTAACATTAGATGTATAACTGGTTGGAATGAAAAATTGTATATCAATATAAGATTTCCTCTATATGTTCACGATTCAATTCAATCCATTATTTAAAGTTGGAACCAGTTATGTTTTTTATTCACAGTATTGTCTATTAATGCATTATCTCTATATTCATAGATACAGTGTACTCCTCTTTGTCCCTTCAATACTAATTTATACGTCTTCAAAATATCGCTCCCAGAAATGGTGGAAGAAATACTCATGTCACCTTATCTATATATAGATTTCATCACAGGAATATTCTGGACACAAAAAGCGAAGGTCACACTCATGATTTTATCAAAGCCTAAATGCCAAGGGAGCGTGGATTACTAAAAAGAACCATGTCCAGGTTGCCTAATGCTCTCAAATGTAAATCCAATTGGTGACTACATATTTGTTTCTTCCTAAGATTATATATTCAACCTCAAACATGTTGAAAATGTATAATCCTATCACTCACTTCATACTTTGCCTGATTTCGTAATATCTTTATTGATACCTGCTTTCATACATATTTCCCCCAGTTCATCATTGTGACTGATACTTCACATATGCTGACATTTACATTCACTCTCTACCCGAAACCCTATTGCTAAAGAACTTTTGGTCCAAATCCTATACTCACTCGTCTTTCTAAACCTACTGACTATCTTCCTAATGCTACTGACTATAGTTTTTTGACTCGATGTTCTCTTCGACAATCAATTATCCAAGGTATAAGGTCCTATGCCATTGTATATCAATTTATTTGAGACACATGTGCAGAACATAATTCAAACCTAAGTATCCCACTCAAGGGCCCAGTTCCCTTCTGGCTTCCAATCTTACCTAGATTTCTGTTTCTATACTTATATTTTACCTATATATTTTTGTAAATATCACAGGCTCCCAATACCATTATTCATCCAGCAGAAAGATTCCTAACGCAAATCAAACATGTTATTAACCCTAAACATACACTTTTCCCTCAATCTAACTTTACAGAAGAGGAGGGACAGAGTTGGTCTTACAATACAGGAATGTAGGGGATCTTCCACCTGCTTAGAATATCAAAGGTATATGCAGAAATGATCCCCTGAGATCATGAAGGAAGCTATGAAGGACCTGAGAGAGCAAAAGACATCTTCCATGGCAAACTATCTGGTCAGGATGAAGGGATGTGTCTCAATCAGCCTCTACCTTCTTAATGTAGAGAAGATGGACCAAACTAGGCCTGTGTGGAGAGCTGTTCCCAGGTACCTATGGTTGGTATACCATTCTAACTGTGAAAGTGTGACAGGAAGTAGGGACAGCCTCCATCTCATGGGACTTTTAGAAGTAACTTTTAGGACAAAGTGGTTGCAAAGTCAGTGACCTCATTCAGTTCCTGAAGGAAATGACCTCACCTCACTGCCTTGGTGATGGAACTCTCTGGACGTTTGATCCTGGAAGACAGGCACCAAGAGCCAGTCACAGTCCCAGTCCCAGTGGTCTCACTTGTTTTGATTTATCAAGAACAGAGTCAGTCTTTCTTAGTACCTATGATGTGACGATGGCCAAATGACAGGAAAGCTCTGAAGAGGAGCTTTTCCTGGGAATTCAGGTAGTGGCTCACCCATGGCTCCTAACAACTTCAAAGTGTTGGCCAAGGAGACTAGATCTGATACAGGACAGGCCATTTTGGGGGAACATACAATGGCCCACCATTCCGAGGACACTCTGGATAGTCACAGACTTACTTGAGCAAAGGAGGTGCCTTTGAGTGTGTGTGTGTGTGGGTTTGTGGTTTTGTCTCATGTTCTGAGAATAGGAAGGAAAGGCTCTTTGTTTGGATTGGTGTGGATTGTTTCCAGTAAGTCGTTTGACAAGGCGAGTGCTTCTATGTCTGTGCATCCCACTCTGTCCGTGGTTGTAGACATTAGAAAAGAGAATGCATCAATGGATGTGTCCTGTCTAGTAGAAAGCTTCCAAACATTCATCCTGCCCAATTTACAAATGGACTGCAGCTTGTCTTATTGAAGGGCAACATCTGCTCTCTTACTAAGTTTCTGTTTTCTTCCTGAATTTTGGAAACTCTCCAGAATAGCCTCATGGTTTTGTGTCCAAGATATGTACCACCTCCAAGCTCTGTGATATGGTGATGTACTGGATAGCTGAAGGGAATGGCGAGCATCTAAGAAAACTCAGATATCAGTGGGACCAGGAAAGTCTCAGTGGAGAAACCCTTCTTTCGGGCTTTTGCTTACCTATTGTTCTGCTGCCCTGAATTTCAGGAAGGTTTTTACCTCAGGACACTCATTTGTGAAGCCTGAAGAAAACAGTTTTCAAATGGAAATGAATGGGCATCACCTGTGGCTCTTTGGAAATGGATGTTTCTGAAACAGCCTCTTGGCCCTGTGTGAGGCTGTGGTTAGATACTCAGCACCTTATACATCCCACGTGTTCATCCAAAACCAAAATGGCCAAAAGAGCAGTCCTTGTGGATGAAGTCTCTCCCTACCTCTGTAAGGTTCCTGACCTCTATCAAGTGAGAATAGGGTGCCTTTGGGTCAAATGAGTTCTTCAAAGCCCTTCAGAGGCTAGCCCATAGGTGATTCCAATGATTCCAATTCACATGAAGATTCTAAACCCCACAGTCAGTAGTCCTCAAATTGGAGAAGCAGAGCAGTATTAACGGCAGGCCTATTTGATCAGTCATGGTTCACAGAAAGGTGTTCAGGCCACCCCAACTTTAAGCAAATGAGGGGCAAGGGAGCTTATTTTGGACACTGTCTTGGGCTGTGACCCTCATGGAAACCTCCATCCAGAGGTTAAAATGAGTGTCTATATGGAAGAAGATGATGGCCATGTGGAAGTGTTCTGGTTTTAATTGTGGTTATTATTGTGGTTGTTGAAAAATATGACTGGCTCCACCTGGTCTTGAACTCTGGTGTGATTCCCCTTAGAGACTGAGTTCTGGAACTGATCTCAGAGAAGTATTGCCATGAGTTTTGTTGGGATTTTAGAAGGCCATGCATGAGAGTCACCCTTGGAATCTGAGATCTGTGCCCAGGAAGGCTTTCCACAGAGCACAGGGAATCTCAGCCAGGTTATCACATAATTTTTTTTCTGAAAGAATTAGCAGCCATAGTTGAGAGGCAAAACAGGCAAGGATTTTACATTGTAGACCTCAATGGGCCTGGCTTCATGTGACCATTTGGCAACACTTTGGGAAGCCTTGCCTGTGAGAGTTATCCAGAGCGTTCATTGAAATGGGCTTCCTCACCATTTAATGGTTACTGAATTAAATGAAACCCTCAGTGCCTACAACTTCATCCTTGAAAAATGGGCTCGATAAATACCATGAAATTTTTGAAATTCCCATGACGAGGTGGCACTGGAAAACCATTGGAGATCCTGTTGCTGATCATGAGTGTACCAGAAAGTGCCTTGATTGACTGGGTTTCACAAAAAAATTGTGTAGAACAGAGATGCCAGTAAGTTGGAACCTGCTGAGTAGTGGGCCTAAAGCAAAGGTGGGTAGGTGTGAGATAAAACATCTCTGGTGGTTTCATGTGGATCGGCCGTTGGCTTTCAAATGGCTTGTGACTGACATGATGCAGCCAGCAGACCCTTATATGAAAATGCATCTTGTTATATGGATAGGTTTCTGGGCAATGTTCAGAATCAGGTTGATATGGTCAAGGGGGCAAGCTATGTTGGACATAAGCCTGGTTGGTGCATTCTCCTGCAGACTCTGTCCCACCACACGTGACAGAACTCCCTCCAGCACTGTGTCCCAGTTGAAATCCTTGTATTTCATGAAGCAAATACCAAACTCCCAGTGGAGCAGCAAGAATCACCACGAAAAGTAGAGTATGACCAAATGGCTTCACAGTCCACGCGAAGAGACACTTATCCCCCAGTTGCCACAGTTTACCTACAAAGTGAGAATTCAGCACTGCTGCCTCATTTTAATTGGAAAATAAGATACCATTTCCTCCAGGTCACATAGATGTTGACCCAGTTTTGATGCTCTCACTACATAGGATGCTAAAGCTACCGACAACAACATACATTTCAAGTGTCCCAACTCAGAGGCAGTATCTCAAGAAGTCTTTAGGCCTGCAGAGCTCCATGTTTGTGGAGTGTTTACCTTGTCTTTTATTTTTGGAAAGTCATCTATCACCTCCAAGGTTGTGAACTCCTGAGCATATTCCATTCCGGGTATGTATTCACAGATTTTCTAACTCTTATCCTCTAATTGTGTATTTCTTCCAGCGAGGGTAATATCAAGGGATTGTTCTTAATGTGAGTGGGAAGATTTTTGTGTAGCACATATTTGCAAACACATTGGGTTTACTTTCCTATTTTCCATTCGAAATACTGAATCTCTGACACTAACCCATACCCTACTAGACTCTGACTACTAATCCTTATATGATGGAGAATAGTAACCCAAACAGAATACAAATACCAGCAATTCAGAGAAGGCATGATATGTAGTTGGACATCCCTTTTGGATTATATTGTGTAGGAGTTAAAATATATATTTAATGTTTATTGACATAGTTCTCCATGTTTTTGAAATTAACAAATATGTGAATTCCTCTCTCCCTTTTCTGTAGCCTATTAAGCACATGTATTTTTATATGCACAAATAGAATCCTTCCTGGTATCACATGTACATTCTTCTGAGGTGGCTGACATGGCAGATAAAAATTGTGAGAAGAGATCACTCCTCCTAACCTCTGTTGGAACCGAAAATTTAACCTATGGGTGAGCTTCCTAGTTGACCAACATTATGCATAAATCCATTTTCAGTAAAATGTATATTTTTGGATAAGTGGATGTTATATATTTAATGATGAATTTCGATTGGCATATATAATGCTACTTTTTAATGTCTCTGTGTGTGTGTGTTTGTGTGTGTGTGTGTGTGTGTGTATATATATACTCTCCAGATTTTTCAAAATATGAAATATATGTGTCTTATTATACACTTCCTAAAATCATTTATATTCATGTATGAGGATTTATAATGAACTTTTCACAAGATTATTCTCAGAAATATTCATCCACCTGAAATACATATTTGTTTCCTAATACTGAAAACTAACTTCAGTGAATGGTGCATACAAATCATAATATTTTGACATTGCAAGAGGGCCGTGAATAGAGAGCATCATACCCATTGTACCGCGCCACTGCGCAGGTGACTAACGACTAAGAACGACAAAAAACTATCTTGTTAGGAACTTACAGCAAAATGGGGGTGCACTGAAACCTAGAAGAAGGATTTCTAGCACTGAGGTCTGGTAAATGAGTCCCAAACATGAGCCAACTCTGTGACCGGAGATCCTGTCTGACTGATCCGCGCGACCCGTCCAGTGGCTACAGACAGCAGGGCACCACCGAGATGCGATCAATAATCACGGAGAAACGTTGATGCAGATTCTGTGGAATTCTGCCAGTAGAGTCCCCACTGAGCCCTGGGCTGAGTTCAGGGTTTCAGATGGGGAAGAAAGTGGTACAGTTCTAACCCCCACAATAGAAACTCCACGAAAGAAACCAACGGCCACCATCTTGGTGAGCTGAAGTAACGACAGCCACTCCCCTACAGATTGCAACAATAAAACAGGTGCTGTTACTCAGCTCATTTCCCATACTTCGGGGAATTTGCATCAAATCTCTCCTAGGCTTTCTGGGGGAGAGATTATCAGATCGAGCCTGCATAAAGACAGGGGAAAACTAGAGGCACCTGACTTTCAACTCCCCCTCCCATCAGTGGTGAAAAAAACCTGTCTAGCCAGCGCTGAGAGAGGGGCAAGCGGAAAAAAAAATCAAAACAATAGAGTGCCGGGATTCCCAATAGCCAACTGTGCAATCAGAGATCCGGGCTGATTGAATCATGCAGCCACGCCTGCTGTTTCAGATGGCGGGGCACCACCGAGAAGTGACCTGAAGCAGGGAGAAATGTTGCTGCGGTTTCTGTGGAATCCTGCCGGCTGAGCTCCCACTGATCCCCGGGCTGAGTTTGGGAATTCAGACAGGGAAGAAAGTGGTATAGTTCTATCCCCCACAAAAGAAACTCCACCAAGGAAACCAGCGGCCACCATCTTTGAGATCTGAAGTAACCACCGCCCCTCTCCAATAGATTGCAACAATAAAACAGATGTGTGTTACTCAGCTCATCTCTCATACAGCGGGGAATTCGCATAAAATGTCTCCTAGGCTTTCCGGGGGAGGGTTAATCAGAGCAAGCCTGCATAAAGACGCAAGAAAAAATAGAGACACCTGACTTTCGACTCCCCCTACCATCAGTGGCGATAACGAAACGTGTATAGCCAGTGCTGGGGGAGGGGCAAGCGGAAAAAATCAAAACAATAGAGTGTCTGGGTTCCCAAAAGACACCCTCCACACCCAACAAACGGCAGGCACAGAGTACAGTTTGAACTGCCGAGAGGCATCACTCAGGGGAAATCTGGTCTAGAAAAAGAAACCAGGACAAGCAGGAGAAACCAAAGGACTAGAAGGCAGGCCCTTGTGACTGGGCGGCTGGAGACCGCAGGCCTGCACGTGACATTCCACCCACTGCCTGAGTGACTGGGGGGCTGAGGAATGCCCGCCCGCCGGCAACCGAGCGTGAGACTGCGTGGCTAGAGATTGCCAACCCAACGGCGACAGCCCACCTGCTGCCCGTGTGACTGGGCGGCTGGAGACTGCCTGCCCGCTGGCGACCAACCGCGCAATTGGGCGGCTGGAGACCACCCGCCTGCCAGTGACCCAGAGCTGAAACAAACCAGAGACAGTCAAGTCCCACCCCCCAATTCGGACACCTCGGCAAGGAGCCTGGGGCCCGCCAAAGCAGAGAGGTGACATCACTGGAGCTCGGCCTTCGGAATTACTTCCAAGCGGAATCCACTTCAGCAGGCATAGTTTACCAACACAAAGGAGAGACAACAGAGATATACAACACCAAAACAAATCTAAAGAATAAAGCAGAAACAAAGCAATCAAATAGAGCTGGAAAGTAACGTGAACATCATGAAAAAACAAGGGCAAAAAAGGAGTATAAACAATGCAGGACAACTTAATTCTACAGGAGGACCTTGAAGCATCAGAAACAGGGATAGGGAAAGAACTCAAGGCATACCGAACTCAGATGGAAAGGAATATTAGAGAAGACATGAGGCAGCAAGTCCAAGCAATAAAAGTATATTTTGAAAATGAATTAAACAAACAAATTCAAATGGCAAAGAATGAGCATTACCAGGAGATAGAGATCTTAAAAAAGATATTAAACAGTAATCCTAGAAATGCAGGAAAATATAAACCAAATTAAAAACTCAAACGAGAATATTACAAATAGACTAGATCAAGTAGAAGTCAGAACATCAGATAATGAAGACAAAGTTTATCAACTTGAAAAGAATTGAGTAAACACAGAAAAGATTCTTAAATCCCACCAGGAATTTATTCAAAAGATATGGGATGTCATAAAAAAACAAAAAACAAATTTAAGAGTCATCAGGATAGAAGAAGGCATAGAGATTCAAACCAAAGGAATGGACAACATATTAAATGAAATAATTCTATAAAACTTCCCAGAGATGAATGATGGATAGGATTGCCAATTCCTGGAAGCCTACAGGACCCCAAACATTCAAAACCAAAATAGACCAACTCCAAGACATATAATTATGAAGATAGCCAACATACAGAACAAGGAGAGAATATTAAAAGCTACAAGAGAAAGGAGGCAGATTACATTCAGGAGTAAACCAATTAGGTTAACAACTGATTTTTCATCAAATTCTTTGAAAGTGAGAAGATCCTGGAACAGTGTAATTCAAATGCTGAAAAAAAAAAAGAATTCCAACCAAGAATACCATATAAAGAAAAGTTAAGCTTCAGATTTGACAATGAAATTAAAGTCTTTCACGATAAACAAAAGCTAAAACAATTCTCAGCCAGAAAACCAGCACTGCAAAGCATTTTGTGCAAAATACTACAAGAAGAAGAGTTAAAAAATAGTGCCCAAAACTAACAGTGGGAAGTATCTCAGTAAAGCGGGAGGAAAGTAACCAAAAAAGTAAAAACTATCCAAACTAAAATATAATAAATAAATAAACATGACTGGAAGTACAAATCATATTTCAATTGTAACCTTAAATGTTAATGGCCTAATTTCACCAATCAAGAGACATGTGCTAGTGACCTGGATCAAAAAAAAACAAATCCAACAATATTCTGCGTTCAGAAGACTCATATGATAGGAAAAGACATACACAGGCTGAAGGTACAAGGTTGGGAAAAATCATAACACTCACACGGCCCTCGGAAGCAAGAAGGATTTGCCATACTCATATGGAATAAAATCAACTTCAAACCTAAGTTAATCAAAAGGGATAAAGAATGACACTATATTCTGTTAAAAGGAATCCTCCACCAACAAGAAAAAAACAATTATCAATTTGTATGCACCAAGCAATGGAGGTGCAACGTTCATAAAACAAACTCTCCTCAAGTTCAAGAGTCAAATAGACTACAACACAATAATTATGGGTGACTTCAACATACCACTCTCGGCACTAGAGAGATCCTCTAGACAAAAACTGAATAAAGAAACTATAGAACTCAACAGCACAATCAATAACCTAGACTTAACCGACATATATAGAATATATCAACCATCATCAAGTGGATACATGTTCTTCTCAGCAGCACATGGATACTACTCAGAGATACACCATATATTATGCCATAGGGCAATTCTTAGTAAATATAAAGGCATGGAGATTATACCGTGCACCATATATGATCATAATGGAATGAAACTGGAAATCAATGAGAAAAGAAAGAAGGAAAAATCCTACATCACATGGAAAATGAACAACATGCTACTGAATGATCAATGGGTTACAGAAGACATAAAGAAGGAGATAAAAAAATTCTTAGAGACAAATGACAATACAGACACAACATACCGGAATCTATGGGACACAATGAAAGCAGTTTTAAGAGGGAAATTCATTTCTTGGAGTTCTTTCCTCAAAAAAAGAAAAATACAACAAATAAATGAACTTAAACTACACCTCAAAAACCTAGAAAAGGAAGAGCAAAACAACAGCAAATGTAGTAGAAGACAAGAAATAATTAAATTTAGAGCAGAAATCAATGAAATTGAAACAAAAAAAGTTGAAAAAATTGATAAAACTAAAAGTTGGTTCTTTGAAAAAATAAATAAGATCGACAGGCCCTTAGCCATGCTAAGGAAAAGAAGAAGAAAGAGAATTCAAATTACTAACATATGGGATGAAAAAGGCAATATCACAACAGACACTACAGAAATACAGAAGATAATTAGAAAGTATTTTGAAACACTATATTCCAACAAAATAGAATATTGTGAAGATATTGATAAATTTCTTAAGTCATACGATCTGCCCAGATTGAGTCAGGAAGACACAAACAATTTAAACAGGCCAATAACAAAGGAAGAAATAGAAGAGGCAATCAAAAGACTACCAACCAAAAAAAAGCCCTGGACTGGATGGGTATACAGTGGATTTCTACAAAACCTTCAAAGAAGAATTAAAACCAATATTTTTTCAAGCTTTTTCAAGAAATAGAAAAAGAAGGAGCTCTTCCAAATTCATTCTATGAGGCCAACATCACCCTGATCCCGAAACCAGACAAAGACACTTCAAAGAAAGAATACTACAGACCAATATCTCTAATGAACTTGGATGCAAAAATTCTCAATAAAATCCTGACGAATCAAATACGAAAGCATATCAAAATAATTGTGCACCATCATCAAGAAGGATTCATCCCCGTGTTGCAAGGATGGTTCAATATACGAAAATCAATAAATGCCATTCACCACATCAATAGAATTAAAGACAAGAACCATATGATCATATCGATAGATGCAGAAAAAGCACTTGACAAAGTTCTGCATCCCTTTATGTTCAAAACACTATAAATACTAGGGATAACAGGAACTTACCTCAAAATTGTAAAAGCTATATATGCTAAACCTCAGGCTAGCATCATCCTAAATGGAGAAAAACTGAAGGCATTCCTTCTAAAATCTGGAACAAGACAGGGATGCCCTTTATCACCACTTCTATTCAATTTAGTTTTGAAATACTAGCCAGAGCAATTAAACAGACCAAAGAAATTAAAGGCATAAAAATAGGAAAAGAAGAATTTAAAGTATCACTATTTGCAGATGACAAGATAATATATTTAACAGACACAAAAAGGTCTACAAAGAAATGGCTAGAGTTAATAAATGAATTCAGAAATGTGGCAGGATATATAATTAACACGCATAAATCAAAGGCATTCCTGTATAACAGCAACAAAACTTCTGAAATGGAAATGAGGAAAACCACTCTATTCACAATATCCTCAAATAAAATAAGATACTTGGGAATCAACCTAACAAAAGAGGTGAAAGATTTATATAATGAAAACTACAGAACTCTAAAGAGAGAGATAGAAGAAGATCTCAGAAGATGGAAACATTTGCCCTGTTCATGAATAGGCAGATCTAACAACATAAAAATGGCAATATTACACAAAGTTCTCTACAGGTTTAATGCAATGCCAATCAAAATCCCAACGGCATTTCTTGTAGAAATAGATAAATCAATCATGAATTTCATATGGAAAAACAAAAGACCCAGAATAGCAAAAGCAACTCTAAGCAGGAAGTGTGAATCTGGAGGTATAGCGATACCAGAGTTCAAACTGTACTACAAAGCAATAGTAACAAAAACAGCATGGTACTGGTACCGAAAAAAGCAGGTGGACCAGTGGTACAGAAGAGAGGACACAGAAACCAATCCACAAAATTACAACTTTCTTATATTTGATAAAGGGGCTAAAAGCATGCAATGGAGGAAGGGTAGCATCTTCAACAAATGGTGCTGGGAAAATTGGAAATCCATATGCAACAAAATGAAACTGAATTCCCTTGTCTCGCCATGCACAAAATTTAACTCAAAATGGATCAAGGATCTAGATATGAAATCAGAGACACTGCATTTCATAGAAGAAAAAGTTGGCTACGATCTACATACTGTGGGGTCGGGCTCCAAATTTCTTAATAGGACGCGCATAGCCCAAGAGTTATTAACAAGAATAAAAAAATGAGACTTACTTAAACTAAAAAGTTTTTTTTTTCTCTGCCAGAGAAACAATAAGAGAGGTAAATAGAGAGCCTACATCCTGGGAACAAATTTTTACCCCTCACACTTCAGACAGAGCCCTAATATCCTGAATATACAAAGAATTCAAAAAAAAAAACTATCAATAAGATAACAAATAACCTAATCAACAAATGGGGCAAGGACCTGAAATGACACTTCACCGAGGAGGACATACAATCAATCAACAAGTACATGAAAAAATGCTCACCACATCTAGCAGTCAGAGAAATGCAAATCAAACCCACCCTAAGATACCATCTCACTCCAGTATGATTGGCAGCCATTATGAAGTCAAACAACAAGTGTTTACGAGGATGTGGGGAAAAGGGGACACTTGTACACTGCTGGTGGGACTGCAAATTGGTGAGGCCAACATGGAAAGCAGTATGGGAATTCCTGGGAAAGCTAGGAATGGATCCACCATTTGAACCAGCTATCGCCCTTCTCGGACTATTCCCTGAGGACCTTAAAAGAGTGTACTAAAGGGATACTGCCACATCAATGATCATAGTGGCACAATTCACAATAGCTAGACTGTGGAACCAACCTAGATGCAATTCAATAGATGAATGGATAAAAAATATGTGGCATCTATACACGATGGATGCAGCACTAAAAAATTACAAAATCATAGAATTTGCAGGGAAATGGATGGCATTAAAGCAGATTATGCTAAGAGAAGCTAGCCAATCCTTAAAAAAATGGCAAATGTCTTCTTTGATGAAAAGAGAGTAACTAAGAATAGAACAGTGAGGAAGAGCATGAGGAAAAGATTAATATTAAACAAAGATGAGTGGGAGAGAGAAAGGGAGAGAGAAGGGAAAGCATATGGAAATGGTAGTAGACCCTCATTGTTACATAAAATTACATATAAGACGTTGTGAGGGGAAAGGCGGGAACAAGAGAGAGAAGTGAAGAATAGCAGATGAGGAAGAGAGGGAAGATAGGATGGGAGGGGAGGGGGGATAGTAGGGGATAATAAAGGTAGCAGAGGACAACAGTCACTAATATGACATTATGTAAAAATGTGAATGTGTAACTGATGTGATTCTGCAATTCGTATTTGGGGAAAATTGGGAGTTCATAACCCATTTGAGTCAAATGTATGAAAGATGATATATCATGAGCTTTGTAATGTTTTGAAAAACCAATAAAAATAAATAAACAAAGGTTTAAAATTGAGTGGGAAGAAATCAGCTAAAAAAGAGTTGAGATGCATTCATTTTGATAAGCAGAAAGTTTGTTTTGTGTAGTTGTAAATATCACAAATTTACTTTACCAGAAAACTGGCTTTTAAAAATGAACATATATTGAGATTAAAGGATAATCCACCTACCTTCATGAAAAATTGATATCATTTCCTATATTTTTCATATTTCATTTTTTTCGTGAATATTTTCTCATGGACCAGGTCTAGTCTTAGGCTACCTCTTCTGACAAGTTCGTACAATGTGTTGGATTGTTCTTTTCATCTTTTATTTGATAGTTTCTAGCTGATAATGTGTATTTTTCCTTATCTTTATTTGGAAATACATACCCAACTACATCTTTGCATTTTATGTTTTACTGGGGAAGAGACTCATCAAAAGCTCTTTATTATATGTATCAACAATCAAACATTTAGAGCATGCAATTATTCTTAATTTTGCATGAAAATATCTTTGTACCATTTTTCTTATAAAGATGTAGAATTATTAATACTGTCCCTACTGTAATAAGTAACTACTTACAAGAAGAATTAAACAATTGACTTTATATCAATCATGAATATGAAAATTAATAATATAAGTATTTGGCAATAAATATGCAATTGATAGAAATTAAAATCACGAGAAAGCCATTTAAAATGTCAGTGCATATGGTCCTTAAATAATAGGTTGTTCAAATGAAATTTCTCTAATTCATAAGAGTTAATATGCCATATTACAGCTTAATGTAATATAAAAACTTAAATGATAAGTATTGATAAATAAGAATGATACCTGTTTACTTAAATATGTTTATTTGATTTTCACTGTAAGATGTTAATTCTGGAAGACTTGACAATTAAGAAAGACTTGGTCTATATTATTTCTAACTGGCTAATCAAAGTACTTTTAAATATATATGTATATATATAACATATGTAATACATATGCATGAATATAGATACATATGTATAATAAATGTATTGTAATATATCTATAGGTTATTATAATTATTAAATTTTCTCAAGAAAAAAGAATGACTATAAAAAACATTCTTAAATGTAAATTTCATAGCATATTACTGTTTGTAATGACATGAGAGAAAAACTCCTATGGAGGGAAAATGAAAAAGGAAGAGAGAGAAGGGGGAAAATGAGGAAGAAAGTGAGTAAAGAAGAGGGAGAGGAGTGTTTGATTATAAGATAAAAGTGGAGGGTCTCGGTGTCTGGCTCAGTGGTAACATGCTTGGCTAGCATGTGTGAGGCACTGGGTTATATTCTCATCACAACATATAAATAAATAAAATGAGGTCGATCAACAACTGAAAAAATTAAAATAAAAGTAGAAATATTACCAAAATTCCAAGTTTTTATGAATGCTAAATAAAAAAAATTGTTGCATAGCCTTATGTAATTTCTAGACTCCCAAAAATAGTCATTTAATGATAGATTACTAGTGCGATAACTAAAAATCCATTGCTCTTTCCTCGACATTCTGTGGCATGCTAGTGCTTAAATAAATTGTATTATAACACCAAAAAAATTCTAATATTTCTACAGTAACTGACCCAGTTTAACATAAATGCAAGAAGATTCCCATGGGATATAATTGTATTTTGACGTTCATTTTTATTCAACACTGGTACATTACTATTTCTCCAGTTTATGCACATCATAATATGTATATTTCATTCACAATTTAGCAAATTTATACGCATTTGTTTTACTTTCAATCACTTCCTGCTTCAGAACACATGTATTCCTCCACGTTTCTTGACTGCTCCTTTCATGAGACTTTTTCCAAAGACATTATTTTTGATTTCCATTATCATTTTTGAAGCAAAACTCACACACCCGTCATGATAAACCATAACCCTAATATTACCATTAGATGTAAAACTGGTGGGAATGAATGATTGTATATCGATATAAGATTTCTTGCATACTTTCAAATATCAATTCAATCCATTATTTAAAGTGGAACCAGTTATATTATTTAATCACAGTATGGTCTATTCATGCATTATCTCTATGTTGATAGACACAGGGTACACCTCTGTGTACCCCCAATAATAATTTGTATATCTTCAAAATTTTGCTCCCAGAAATGGTGGAAGAAATACTCATATCAACTGATCTACATATACATTTTATCACAGTAATATTCTGGACACAAAATGCAAAGGTCACACTTAGGATTGTCCCAAAGCCTAAATGGAAAGTGAACATGGATTACTAAAAACATCCATGTCTTGGATGCCTAATTCTCTCAAATGTCAATCCTATTGGTGAGTACACATTTGTTTCTTCCCAAGATTATATATTCAACCTCAACCATGTTGAAAATGTCTAATCCTATCACTCACTTTATATTTTGTCTAATTTCCTAATGTCTCTATTGATATCTCTTTTCCTACATATTTTCCCCAGTTCATCATAGTGACTGATTCTTCACATGTGCTGACATTTACATTCACTCTTTATCCGAAACCCTATTGCTAAAGAACTTTTTGTCCAAATACTATACTCACTCTTTTTTCTAAACCTACCGACTATTTACCTAATCCTATGACTATCCCTTTTTGACTGGATGATCTCTTCAACAATCAATCATCCAAGGTACAAGGTCCTATACCATTGTATATTGATTTATCTGAGACATCTGTGCAGAACATCCTTCAAAGCTAAGTATCCCAATCACGGGCCCAATGCCTTTCTGGTCTTCAAATCTTACCTAGATTTCAGTTTTCATAATTATATTTTACCTGTATATTCTTATATATATTGCAGGTTCCCAATACCATTATTCATCCAGCAGAATGATTCCTAACACAAATCGAACATGTTATTAATCCTAACTATACACTGTTCCCTCAATCCAACTTTACAGAAGAGCAGGGACAGAGTTGGTCTTACAATACAGGGGTGTAGGGGATCTTCCACCTGTTGACAACCTCAAATTTCCATGCAGATATGATCCCTGGAGAAGATGCAGGCAGCTATGAAAGGCCTGAGAGAGCAAAAGTCATCTTCCATGGCAAACAACTGGGTCAGGTTGAAAGCATGTGTCTGAATCATCCTCTCTTTTCTTAATGTAGGGAAGATTGACCAAACTAGGCCTGTGTGGAGAGCTGTTCCCAGGTGCCTATGGTTTCTATACCATTCGAACTTGTGAAAGTGTCACAGGAAGTAGGGGCATCCTCCATATTATGAGACCCTAGGAAGCAAATTTTAGGACAAAGTGGTTGCAAAGGCAGTGACCACATTCAGTTCCTGAAGGAAGTGACCTCACCTCACATCCTTGTTGATGGAACTCTCCGAATTTGGGTACCAGGAAGCCAGGAATCCAGACCCAGTCCAAGCTCCAGTCACAGTGGTCTCACTTGTTTGGATTTACCAAGGACAGAGTCAGTCTTTTGTGGTACCTAGTGATGTGAGGATGGACAAATGCCAGGAAAGTTCTGAAGACGGGCCCTTCCGGAGAAAGAAGGTAGAGGCTCACTGCTGTCTCCTGACCACTTCACAGAGTTGACCCAGGAGACCAGATCTGAGACAGGACTGGCCATTTCTGGGGAACATAGTATGGCCCTCCAGTCAGAGGACACTCTGTATAGTTTCAGACCTACTTGGGGGAAGGAGGTGACTTTGTGGGTGTTTGAGTGGGATTGTGTTTTTTTCTCATGTTCTGAGAATAGTTAGGAAAGGGGGTTTGTTTGGTTTGGAGTGAACTGTTTCTAGTTAGTCCTTTGACAAGGCGAGTGTTTCTATGTCTGTGTATCCCACTGTGTCCATGGTTGTAGACATTAGAAAAGAGAATGCCTCAATGGGTGTGTTCTGTCAAAGAGAAAACATCCAAGCATTCATCCTGCCCATTTTATAAATGGACTGTGGCTTGCCTTATCATTGGGCAACACCTACTATTTTCTTACGTTCCTGTATCCTTCCCGAATTCTGGCCACTCTCCAAAATAGGCTCATGGTTTTGTGTACAAGATATGTACCACTTCCAAGCTCTGTGACATGGCCATGTACTGGATAGCTGAAGGGAATGGCAAGCATCTCAGAAAACTCTGATATCAGTGTGACCAGTATAGTCTCAGTGGAGAAACCCTGCTTTGGGCCTTTTGATTACCTATTGTTATGTTGCCCTGAATATCAGGAATGTCTTTTCCTCAGGCTACTCCTTCCTGAAGCCTGAAGAAAACAGTTTTCACATGGAAATGAACGGGCATTGCCTTTGTGTTTTACAATAAAACCTTCACAGAGATTAGGCTCTACTTAACTTAAAAATACTTTTAAATTGTATCTAAGTGTAAAAAGTAACATGTAACTGTACATATCTTTTTGATAACAAGTCCAATTATACAACACAAATGATACACATAAATCTCCAACATGTTTTTATTTTAAGCCTAGAATTACCATACAACCTTAGAACACCAGCATGATACAATGCTCTTTTGAAGCTTCTACCTTACACACTTGTATACCTGGAAGATATGAACACATTAACACCACAATTACATTGATGTTTTTGTATTAACCAAGTTTAGCTTTTTAAAGAAATAACCTGGCATAATTTTATAAAAACAGTATTGTTTAACCAGCTGTTTAATTTTTTAAGATTACTTGCTCAAAACTTACACATATAACCAACTTACACAAACCTTTTTATTATTTACTTAAACCATTTTAATTACTTAATCATATAGACTCTCTTATCGAGAAACACATTTTCCCTCTATTAAATCTATATCTAGAAACTTTTAGTTTCTCTTTTCCATCTGTGAACCTCTTTCTGTTCACATTTTGAAACAATACTTATAAATTTCTGAATTTAAGCAGATTATTTTGTAGACATCAACATTTTATTAGGGCCTGTTTGTACACCTAGAAAACTTATAGGCCTAATTCTAAAGACATCTTTATTTTTATCTGTTTACCCAATTTGAATTGAACCATTTGAATCACGTGAATCCAAGATATTTATATCAATTTTTAAATATTTTATGAGCGCTCCTCATCTGTCAATTGTCATATCACTGCATGATATATGGACATACACACATACAGACATACCAACATACAACACATAACAAGTGTAACACATAACACAATAGTGAAGGCCTTGTAGCTTTTTCAGGTGAAATATCCATTGCAATGTTTAAAAACTCCACAGTTGATCAAAAATAGAACTGATCAGAAAACATTAACCCATCTGCAGGATCAAGATCATGAGCTCAAAAATAAAAAATACAGAATCTAAGAAAAAGCAAGAGTGCCAAAAAAGATGACTGGCCAGTAATTAGTAAATACCATATAATGTACTTTTTGTTTGGATCTAGTTTGAGTTCAGGTAAAAAGACACTTTTACTCCTTTTTATCTGTCTCCTGCTGAGTGCTGCAGGCTTCTTTTATTTGCATATCAACTTAAGTCCTGGCTGAGGACTTGAAAACTGTAAAGGCTGGAGTTCTGAGCAGAAACCTCATGCCTAAGGCATTTTAGCTATAAGTCATAATTTCCAGGTTTGAATGTTGAAAATTATGATGCAAGTTTAAGATGTAATTCTCAAAATTTTATATCTTTATGTTTTTCTACACTAGAAAATCTTGAGTCCCTTAGCCTCACCACAAAAAACTGAAAATATGATCATTTTTTGATAATATTAAAGCCACCATCATAAGAAGTTTCTCTAGGATCATTAAGCCACTTTCTTTGTTCTGAAGTTTCTAAAGTAGTAGTAAGCTACATTAAATTTCTTGAAAAAAATTTTAAAAACAACCACAGACTACCATTTGTATCCCAAATTAAGCTTTAAAAATTTCCAAGACTGTTGCTAATTAATGTCATTTCACTAAGCCAGACCAACGTTTTAATTTAGCACGTTTTTAAAAAAATCTTACACATTGAAGGGAACAGATATCATATCATAATTTATTATCTTTGCCCAAGTTAATGCACTGGTATAAATAGCGAAATTTTCTCAGGCTACCTAGTTCAAAATTAAAACTCTTTAATTATTTTTTTATCCGAAGTATTTAAGTTTTCTAGCATCAGCTATCGTAAATCAAACTAAACTCTTGTTTAAACCCAACTTTTATCTGTAAGATAGTGCAATGCTTTAGAAACCCATTCAGATACCAGATTGTTACAATTAAAAATATCATCTTTTAAATACAATTTCAGCCAAGATCATCCCCAAGAAACAATCTAAAATATCAACATATTACTGCATTCATGGTCCCTTTTGTTAAGTAAACAGAGGTGGAGCAATCCTTAAAGTGCAGGTAAGGAATAAGGGAGTTCCCCACAGCAAAATGGCTCTGGCACCTGCTGGGAGTCCCTTAGCCTCACAATTTACTTACAGGATTAGTCCTTCTGGTGGTTTGACCCCAGGCACCAGGCATATTCTATATCTCCCACCTTTTCAGTAGTCAGCTTCCAAAAAATTCATCCTCTGCTTGCAATTGTTTTGAGTGCTAGGCTTCCCCAAGAGGGCAGAGTGTGGTTCATTGAAAGTCCCCACTGGTGTGTCAAAATTTATGACTGAAGGTTTGGTTCCCATCCCCAAAGCCAATTAATAACAATTTAGTAATGAGGATAGGGTTTTGAGAAAAGTTTAAGCGAGATATCAATGTTCTTAGACCCCAGGCATTTCCTTCTGCAGTGGGCGTGCTCAAGCCAACTATGGGAAGAAAAGAAATCACTGCTTCCCTAATCTCGCTTAACAAAGAGAAGAAAAGTTTATCAAAGTTCTTTAAAACACAGCTAAGAGAGGTGTAAAAGGTGAGAACAGAAAAGCTGGTGGTTCTATTGACTTTTGGTCCCTCACAGAAGAAGCTTTAGGTTAAATTTTAGCTAAAGTTATTTCCACACATCTAAGGCAGGTTGGAACTCGGGACTCTGCATCGGTCCAAACAATGCCATCACATTTAACAGAAACACAGACAAAAAGACACACAAAGACCATCATGCAGCTCCCGTTTGTTCACAACCCCAAGATCAACAATCTTGTGACTCAGGGAGAATGGAGGGAAGAGGGGGAGGAGCAGAAGGTTTGAGTTATAGGATTGTGGGCAAAGGGGTCAGATTGGAGGCAGCGACCAGGAAAGGCTTCAGGGACAGAGGCATGTAATGGCTTTGTCCCATAATGAGAGTTACTCAAACAGAGACAAGGACAAAACAAACGTAACACAAACACGGGCACACAGTTAACGTTTAACACGAGTTCAGAAGTAAAGATTAGAACCCAGTAACTGGCATAACCTGATGAGTTACACCACAAAGACAGACAGTGAATTCAACCTGAGAGAAAAAAGTAGCCAGCAAGACCTGATGGGTTTGCAACAGAGTCACTTAATGAGGGCTCATCTGTCCCTCCTCACCTAATGAGGGCACTTCCGTATCTCCTCACCTAATGAGATCACATCTGTCCCTCCCCGAGTCCTTCAAGGTGTCCCTTGCAAGAACGTGGCCGGTGGCTTTAGGACACGTTTGTCCACCACTGCCAGGGGGAACTTACACGCTCTGCTGGCAGCCACTCTGCCAACCCAAACCGAAAACCGAAAAACCAAACCTGAACAAAAAGCTCTGAGCGATCACAAGGAAAAATGGAAAGAGGCGCCTTTCTTACCCTCAGAGGGGTCCGTTGGGATCTCCTTGTTCGGTGCTGCACGATTCCCGGCCAACTCACCAAAATTAAGGGTTCAGCGAATGTCGGAGGAAGAGACCACCAAGAGACCGCGGATCATGCAACAGCAAAAAGCATTTATTGAGTTCCAATCCATCATGCTGGGGCTCCGTGCTCACTCAAGAAGGGAGAGCAGCCCAGAGCCACAAGCAGGAGTTGAGCAGTGCTTAAGTACACTTTTTGGGGAGGGCGGGACTTTACATACATCACAGTCTGTTTTAAAAAATCATCATACACCACGGGAAAATCAAACAACAATTCCAAAGATGATTAGCTCATTCTTTGGTGGGAACAGGTCTGGCAGGAGTGATAGGTCAGTTCTAAAGTGGGGTACACATTGAAACTGATTGGTTTAGGCCCTGTGATGCCTATGTGCCAGGCCACAAAGGGTACTAGGTTATTAAACAATCAGGCAGTCAGGGGAAAATTTACTGGGCAGTCCGGGAATTGTCCTACAAGCTACAGGAATTTCAGGTTTTGTGTATAGCATAGGAACGTAACAATACCTGGTCCTTTACATTTTAACTCAGACCTTGCAGCTTAGAAACTTTGCAACACCCAGTCTTTTAAACTTTAAATTTTACACATTAATTTCAATTTCTTTTACACTTACAGATTACTTCTGGTTCACAACAAGGGTGTCAAAGCCACCCTGACTTTAGGCAAATGAGGGGCAAGGGAGCTTATTTTGGACACTGTTTTTGGCTGTGCCCCTCATGGCAACCTCCAGCCAGATGTTATGATGAGTGTCTTTATGGAAGATGAGTGCCATGTAGGAATCTTGTGGTTTTAATTGTGGTCATTTGTGTGGCGGTTGATAGAGATGACTGGGTCCACATGGGCTTGAACTCTGCTGTGATTCCTCTTAGAGACTGAGTTCTGGAACTGACCTCAGAAAAGTATTGCCATGAATTGTGTTGGGATAACAGGAGGCCATGCATGAGCATCGCCCTTGGAAACTGAGATATAGGCCCAAGATGGCTTTCCACAGAGCACTGAGAATCTCAGCCAGGATATCACATTATTTTTTTGTGAAAGACTTGGCAGCCATAGTTGAGAGTCAAAACACACATGAACCTCACATTCAAGACTTCAATGGGCCTGGCTTCATGTGACCTTTTGGCCACTCTTTGGGAAGCCTTGCCTTAAAGAGTTCTGCAGAGCTTTCATTGAAATCAGCTTCCTCACCATGTAATGGTTCCTGAATGAATTGATACCCACAGTGCCTCCAACTTCATCCTTGAAAAATGGCTAGATAAATACCATGAATTTTTTTGAAATTTTCATGACCAGGTGGCCCTGGAGAACCTTTGGATGTTCTATTGCTGATCATGAGTGTACCAGACAGTGCCTTGATTGACTGGGTTTCATGAAAATGTTGTAGAACAGAGATGCTAGTGAGTTGGAGCCTCCTGAGTAGTGGGTGTAGAGCAGTGGACTATAGGTTTGTGAATAAATACCTGTGGTTTTACCACGTAGATCTGCCATTGGCTTCAAAAGACTTGTGACTGACATGGTGCAGGCCACAGATCCTTATATGTATAGGCATCTTGTTATATTGAGAGGTTTGAGGGCAATGTTCAGAATCCGGTTGCTATAGTCAAGGGGGAAAGCTATGTGGGATAGACCCCTGTTTTGAACATTCTCCTGGAGACCCTGACCAACCACACGTGACAGAACTCCCTCCAGCACTGTGTCCTTGTTGAACTACTTGTATTTCATTAAGCCAATACCAAACTCCTACTGCCACAGTAAGAAACACCACGAAAATGGAGGATGATGACCAAATGATTTCACAGACCACAAGGGGAGACACTTAACTACCAGTGACCACAGTTTACCTACAAAGGGAGAATTCAGAACTCCTTCCTCATGTTCATTAGAAAATAAGGAACCATTTTCTCCAGGTCACAAAGATGCAGATCCAGATTTGATGGTGTCACTACAAAAGAAGCTAAATCTTCTGACAACTACATATATTTCATGTGCCCAACCTCAGAGGAAGTTTCTCAAGAAGTTTTTAGGCCAGCAGAGCTCCATGTTTGTGCAGTTTTTAACCTCTCCCTTACTTTTGGAAACTGTTCTAACACATCGAATGTTGTGAACTCCTGAGCATTTTCAGTTCCACATATGTAATCACAGGTTTTCGAACTCCTCACCACTAATTGGGTCTCACTTGGAGTGAAGTTAATGTCAAGGAATTGTTCTGGATGAGAGTGGCAAGATTTTTGTGTAGCACATACTTGCATACACATTAGATTCATTTTCCTATTTTCCATTTTAAATACTGATCCCTGACACTAACACATACCCGACTAGAATCTGAAAACTAATCCTAATATGATGGATAAAAAGAAACCTAACCGAAAAGAAATACAGGCCTTCCATAGGAGGCATGGTGTATACTTTGATTTGCCTTCTGCTTAATCAAGGGTATGTGTTATAAATCTTGTCAAATTTTCTTTGTAATATTTCTCCATGAGATATATATATATATATTTTTTTCTCAAAACATGAAACATATGTGTATTATTAAACACTCCCTAAATTCATTCATGTTCCTGTATGTGGATTTATTATCAACTTTTCACAAGATTATTTCTCAGAAATATTCAACCACCTGAAATACATATTTCTTTCCTAGTACTGAAAACTAACTTCAATGAATGGTGCTTACAAATCCTAATATTTCTACAGTAACTGACCCAGTTTAACATCAATGCAAGTAGATTCCTATGGGACATGATGTGTATTTTGAAGTTCATTTTTATTCAACACTGGCACATTACTATTTCTTCAGTTTATGGAAATCATAGGATATATCTTACATCCACAAGTACACAAATTTATAGACATTTGGCTCAATTTCAATCACTTTCTCCTTGAGAACACATATATTACTCCATGTTTCTTTATGGTCTATTCACTAGACTTCTTTCTAAACACATTATTTTCGATTCCATAATCATTTTTGAAGCAAAACTCACACTCTTCATGATAAACCGTAACCCTAATATTACCATTAGATATATAACTGGTTGGAATGAATGTATGTATATCAATATAAGATTTGCTATATATTTTCAGATATCAATTCAATCCATTATTTAAAGTTGGAAATAGTTATATAATTTATTCACAATATTGTCTATTCATGCATCATCTCTAGATTCATCAACACAGGTTACAACAATTTGTATCCTCAGTACTAATTTATAAGTTTTCAAAATTTTGCTCCCCAAAATGGTGGAAGAAATACTCATGTCACCTGATGTACATATACATTTTATCACAGTAATATAATGGACACAGTATTGATAAATAAGAATGATACCCTTTTACTTAAATATGTTTATTTGATTTTCACTGTAAGATGTTAATTCTGGAAGACTTGAGAATTAAGAAAGATTTTGTCTATATTATTTCAAACAGGCTAATCAAAGTACTTTTAAATATATATATATATATATATATATATATATATATATATATATATATATAACATATGTAATACATATGCATGAATATAGATAATATGTATAATTAATGTATTGTAATATATCTATCAGGTGATTATAATTTTTAAATTTTCTCAAGAAAAAAGAATGACTATAAAAAACTGTCTTAAATGTAAATTTCATAGCATACTACTGTTTGTAATGACATGAGAGAAAAATACATATGGAGGGATAATGAAAAAGGAAGAGAAAGAAGGAAGAAAATGAGAAAGAAAGTGAGAAAAGAAGAGGGAGAGGAGTGTTTGATGATAAGATAAAAGTGGAGGGGCTGGGTTTGTGGCTCAGTGGTATCATGCTTGTCTACCATTTGTGAGGCACTGGGTTATATTCTCAGCACCAGATACAAATAAATAAAATGAAGGTCTATCACAAACTGAAAAAATAAAAAAATAAAAAACTAGAAATATTACCATAATTCCAAGGTTTTATGAATGTTAAATAAAAAAATGTTATATAGCCTTATGTAATTTCTACACAAAGTAGTCATTTAATGTTAGATAATTAATGCTATAACTGAAAATCCATTGCTCTTCCCTCTAACTTCTGTGGCATGCTAGTGCTAAAATAAATTGTATTATAACACCAAAAAAAATTCTAATATTTCTACAGTAACTGACCCAGTTTAACATCAATGCAAGAATATTCCTATGGGATATAATGTGTATTTTGACGTTCATTTTTATTCAACACTGGTATATTACTATTTCTCCAGTTTATGCACATAATAGGATGCATATTTCATCCACAATTTAGATAATTTATACGCATTTTTTTTACTTTCAATCACTTCCTGCTACAGAACACATGTATTCCTCCATGTTTCTTGACTGCTCTTTTCATGAGACTTTTTTCCAAACACATTATTTTCGATTTCCATTATCACTTTTGAAGCAAAACTCACACACCCGTCATGATAAACCATAACCCTAATATTACCATTACATGTATAAGTGGTGGGAAAGAATGATTGTATATCAATATAAGATTTCTTACTTAGTTAAAGGTATCCATTCAATCCATTATTTAAAGTGGAACCAGTTATATTATTTGGTCACAGTATGGTCTATTCATGCATTACCTGTATATTGATAGACACAGGGTACACCTCTTTGTACACCCAATACTAATTTATACGTCTTCAAAATATTGCTCCCAGAAATGGTGGAAGAAATACTCATGTCAACTGATTCTACATATGCATGTTATCATAGTAATATTCAGGACACAAAATGCAAAAGTCACACGTATGATTGTACCAAAGCCTAAAAGGGAACTGAACATGGATTACTAAAAACATCCATGTCCAGGTTGCCTAATGCTCTCAAATGTCAATCCTATTGGTGACTACATATTTGTTTCTTCCTAAGATTATATATTCAATCTCAAAACTGTTGAAAATGTCTATTTTTTTTTTACTCACTTTATACTTTGCCTGATTTCCTAATGTCTCTATTGATATCTGCTTTCCTACATATTTTCCCCAGTTCAACATTGTGACTGACCCTTCAAATGTGCTGACATTGACATTCACTCTCTAACCGAAACCCTATTGCTAATGAACTTTGGTCCAAATCCTATACTCACTCTTCTTCCAAAGCATACTGACTATCTTCCTGATTCTATCGACTATCCCTTTTTCAGTGGATGTTCTCTTCTACATTCAATCATCTAAGGTACAATGTCATATGCCATTGTTTATCGATTTATCTGAGATATGTATGCAGAACGTAATTCAATGCTATGTATCCCAATCAATTTCCCAATGCACTTCTGAGCTTCAAATCTTACTTAGATTTCTGTTTTTATACTTATATTTCACCTATATATCCATGTTAAGTAAAATGAATATTTTTGGATCTGTAGATGATATATATTTCATCATGAATTTTCTACTCACCTGATATACATATATATTTATCTCAGTAATATTCCAGACACAAAATACAAGGGTCACACTTATGATTGTACCAAAGCCTAAATTGAATGTGACCATGTATTACTAACATCATCCATGTCCTTGTTCCCTAACACTCTCAAATATCATTGCTATTGGTGACTACATATTTGTTTCTTCCTAACATTATATATTCAACCTCAACCCTGTTAAAAATGTATTTTCCTATCACACACTTTGAACTTTGCCTGATTTCCTAATGTCTCTATTGATAAATGCTTTCCTACACCGTTTCTCCAGTTCATCATTGTGAATGACTCTTCACATGTGCTGACATTGACATTCACTCTCTCACTGAATCCCTATTGCTAAAGAACTTTTGGTCCAAATGCTTTACTCAGTCTTCTTTTGAAACCTACCAACTATCTTCCTTATCCTACCAACTATCCCAGTTTGAGTGGATGTTCTCTTCTATATTCAATGATCCAATGTACAAGGTCCTATTACCATGATTATCTATTTAACTGAAACATCTGTGCAGAATGTAATTCAAAGCTATGTATACCAATCAAGTGCCCAATGACCTTCTGGGCTTCCAATCGTTCCTAGATTTCTGTTTTCATACTTATATTTCACCTCTATAGTCTTATAAATATCGCAGGTTCCCAATAACATTATTCATACAGCAGAACAATTCCTAACCCAAATCGAACATGTTATTAACCCTAACCATACACTGTTCCCTCAATCTAACTTTACAGAAGAGCAGGGAAAGAGTTGGTCTTACAATACAGGAATTTAGGGGATCTTCCACCTGCTGAGAACCTCAAACGTCCATGCAGAAATGATCCCTGTAGAAGATGTAGGCAGCTATGAAAGACCTGAGAGAGTAAGAGTCACCTTCCATGGCCAACGACCTGGTCAGGATGAAGGGATGTGTCTGAATCTGCCTCTCTCTTCTTAGTGTAGAGAAGATGGACCAATACAGGCCAGTGTGGAGAGCTGTTCTGGAGTGCCTATGGATGATATACCATTCTAACTTGTGAAAGTGTCACAGGAACTAGGGGCAGCCTCCATCTAATGGGGCCTTTGGAAGCAACTATTAGGACAATGTGTTTGCCAAGGCAGTGACCTCATTCAGTTCCTGAAGGAAGTGACCTCACGTCATTTCCTTGGTGTTCGAAATCTCTGAACATGTGGTCCAGGAAGCCAGGCACCCAGAGCCAGTCCCAGTCCCAGTCCCAGTGATCTCACTTGTTTGGATTTACCAAGGACAGAGTCAGTCTTTCTTGGTACCTACTGATGTGAGGATGGCCAAATGCGAGTAAAGCTCTGAAGAGGGCCCTTTCCTGAGAAACCAGGTTGTGGCTCACCGCTGGCTCCTGTCAACATCACAGAGTTGGACAAGGAGAACAGATCTGAGACAGAACAGGCCATTTCATGGAAACATAGTATGGCCCACCAGTCAGAGGACACTCCGGATAGTCACAGACCTACTTGGGGGAAGGAGGTGCATTTGTGGGTGTGGATGTGGGTTTGTGGTTTTGTCTCAAGTTCTGAGAATAGGTAAGAAAGGCAGTTTGTTTGGTTTGGAGTTAATTGATTCTAGTAAGTCGTTTGAAAAGGCAAGTGTTTCTAGGTCTGTGTATCCCACTGTGTCCGTCGTTGTAGACATTAGAAAAGAGAATGCTTCAATGGATGTGTCCTGTCTAGTAGAAAGCTTCCCCGGATTCATACTTCCCATTTATGAATGGACTGTGGCTTGCATTATCGATGGGCAACCCCTGATATCTTCCTAAGTTCCTGTTTTCTTTCTGATTTCTGGCCACTTTCCAGAATAGGCTCATGGTTTTGTGTCCAAGATGTGTACCACCACCAAGCTCTGTGACATGGCCATGTACTGGATAGCTGAAGGGAATGGCAAGCATCTCAGAAAACTTAGATATTAGTGTGATCAGGAAAGTCTCAGTGGAGAAATACTGCTTTGGTACCTATTGTTCTGTTGCCCTCAATGTCAGGAAGCTTTTTGCCTCTGGCCACCCCTTTGGGAAGCCTAAAGAAAACAGTTTTCAAATGGAAATCAATGGGGATCACCTGTGACTCTTTGCTTAATTGCATTGGAAAGGGATATGTCTGAATCAGGCTCTAGGTCCTGTGTTAGGCTTTGGCTTAGATTCTCAGCACATGATGGATGTAAAGAAAATCCCATGTTTGCATCCAAAACTAAATTGGCCAAAAGAGCAGTCATTATGGAAGAAGTCTCTCGCCTTCCCCTGTAAGGTTCCTTACCTCCTTCAAGTGAGAATAGGAACCTTTGGATCAAATGAGTTCTTCAAAGCCCTTTAGAGGCTATCCCATAGGTGCTTGGGTTTTCTCCAGAATCCAAATCACATAAAGAATCTATACCTGACAGTCAGTAGGCCTCAAAATGAAGGAGCAAAGCAATATTAACAGCAGGCCTATTTGCTCACTCCTGGTTCCCCGGACGAATGTCCAGGCCACCCTGACTTTAGGCAAATGAGGGGCAATGGAGGTTATTTTGGACACTGTCTTGGGCTGTGCCCCTCATGGAAACCTCAAGCCAGAGGTAATGATGAGTGTCCATATGGAAGAAGATGAGGGCCATGTGGGAGTGTTTTGGTTTTAATTGTGGTCATGTGTGGGCGTTGGAAGGGATGACTGGGTCCACCATGGCTTGAACTCTGTTGTGATTCCCCTTAGAGACTGAGTTGTGGACCTCACCTCAGAGAAGTATTGCCATGAATGGTGTTGGAATTTTAGGAGGATTCACATGAGAGTCACCCTTGGAAAATGAGATCTAGGCCCAGGGTGGCTGTTCACAGAGCACTGGGAATCTCAGCCAGGTTACCACATGATTTTATTCTGAAAGACTTGGCAGCCATATATGAGAGTCAAAACACACATGGATGTCACAATGTAGATCCTAATGAGCCTGGATTCATGTGATCATTTGGCCACTGTTTGGGAAGGCTTGCCTGTGAGACTTCTCCAGAGATTTCATTAAAATGAGCTTCCTAACCATGTAATAGTTCCAGAATGAAATGAAACACACAGTAGCTCCAACTTCAACCTTGAAAAACGGCTAGATAAATACCAAGAAATTTTGAAACTTCCCATGACCAGGTGGCACTGGAGAATCTTTGGATATCCTGTGGCTGATCATGAGATTACAAGACAGTGCTTTGATTGACTGGTTTTCATGAAAATGGTTCAGAACAGAGATACCAGGAAGTTGGAGCCTGCTGAGGAGTGGGCCTACAGCAGTGGTGGGCAGGTGTGTAATAAAACAACTGTGGTGGGGCCATGTGGATCTTCCATTGGCTTCCAAATGGCTTGTGACTGACATGGTGCAGCCAGCAGACCCTTGTATGTAAAGGCATCTTGTCATATGGACAGGATTCAGGGCAATGTTTAGAATCAGGTTGCTATGGTCAAGGGGAAAATCGTGTGGGATATAAGCCTGGTTGGTGCATTCTCCTGCAGACCCTGACCTACCAAAAGTGACTGAACTCACTCACGCACCGGGTAACTGTTGAATTCTTTGTATATCATGAAGCAAATACCAAAATCCCAGTGCAGCAGCAAGAAACACCACGAAAAGTGGAGGATGACCAAATGGCCTCACAGTCCACATGTGGATACACTTATCCCCCAGTTGCCACAGTTTACCTACAAAAGAGAATTCAGCACTGCTGCCACATATTCAGTGGAAAATAAGAAACCATGTCCTCCAGGTAACATAGATGCAGACACAGCTTTGATTGTCTCACTACAATGGAAGCTAAATCTCCCGACAACAACGTATATTTCAAGTGCCCAAACTCAGAGTCAGTTTCTCAAGAAGGATTTAGGGAACCAGAGCTCCATGTTTGTGGACTGTTTTCCCTGTCCCTTACTTTTGAAATCTCCTCTACCGTCTTCAAGGTTGTGAACTCCTGAGCACATTCCATTCCAGATATTTATTCACAGATTTTCTAACTCTTCTCCTCTAATTGTGCCTTAGTCTCGGTGATTGTAATGTCAAGGCATCCCTTTCTCTGTAGCCTATTCAGCACATATATTTTTACATGCAATTATAGAATCTTACCTGATACCACACGTACATTCTTGTGAGGTGACTGACTTGGCAGATACAAATTGTAAGAGATCACTCCTCCTAAACGCTGTTGGAACTGAAAATTCAATCTATGAGTGAGCTTCCTTGTTGAACAACATTATACATAAATCTATATTCAATAAAATAAATATATTTGGATCTGTAGATGACATATATTTCATGGTGAATTTCAATTTTAATATATTATGCTATTTTTAATGTCTGTGTGTTTGTGTATGTATATATATATATATATATATATATATATATATATATATATATACACACTCTCCAGATTTTTCAAAATATGAAATATATATCTTGTTATACACTCCCTAAACTCATTCATATTCAAGTATGTATATTTATAATCAAAATTTCACAAGAGTATTCTCAAAATTATTCATTCACCTGAAATACATATTTGTTTCCTACTACTGAAAACTATCTTCAGTGAATGGTGCATACAAATCCTAATATTTCCACAGTAACTGAACCAGTTTAACATCAATGCAAGTAGATTCCTATGGGACATGTTGTGCATTTTGACATTTATTTTATTCAACACTGGTACATTACTATTTCTTCAGTTTATGCTCATCATAGCAAATATGTTTCATCCAAAACTTTGCAAATTTATAGGCATTTTGTTCACTTTCAATCACTTTATTCTACAGAACACGTGTGTTCCTCCATGTTTTTGATGGGTCTTTTCATGAGACTTCTTTCCAAACACATTATTTTCGATTTCCATGATCACTTTTGAAGCAAAACTCAAAGACACTTCGTGATAAACCATAACCCTAATATTACCATTAGATCTATTGCTGTTTGGAATGAATGATGGTATATCGATATAAGATTTCTTATATATTTTCAGATATCAATTCAATCTATTATTTAAAGTGGGACCAGTTATATTATTTATTCACAATGTGGTCTATTCATGCACTATCTCTATATTCATAGTCACAGTGTATACCTCTTTGTACCACCAATACTAATTTATAGGACTTCAAAATATTGCTCCCAGAAATGCTGGAAGAAATACTCATGTCACACGATCTACATATACATTTTATCACAGTAATATTCTGGACACAAAATGCAAAGGTCACACTTATGATTGTACCAAAGCCTAAAAGGAAAGTGAACAGGGATTACTAAAAACATCCATGTCCACATTGCCTAATACTCTCAAATGTCAATCCTATTGGTGACTACATATTTGTTTCTTCCTAAGATTATATAGTCAAACTCAACCCTGTTCAAAATGTCTAATCCTATCACTCACTTTATACTTTCCCTGATTTTGTAATGTCTCTGTTATTATCTGATTTCCTACATATTTTCCAAAGTTCATCGTTGTGACTGAATCTTCATATGTGCTGACATTTACCTTCACCCTCTAACAGAAACCCTATTGCTAAAGAACTTTTGGTCCAAATCCTACACTCACTCTCCTTCCAAAACCTACCAACTATCTTCCTAATCTTACCTACTATCCCATTTTGACTCTATGTTCTCTTCCACATTCAATCATCCAATGTACAAGGTCCTATGCCATTGTATATGGATTTATCTGAGACATCTGTGCAGAAAGTAAGTCAACACTAAGTATCCCAATGAAGGGCCCAATGCCCTTCAGGGCTTCAAATCTTAGATTTCTGTTTTCATACATATATTTCACCTACATATTCTTATAAATATTGTAGGTTCCCAATAACATTATTCATCCAGCAGAATAGTTCCTAACACAGATTGAACATGTTATTAACCCTAACCATACACTCTTCCCTCAATCTAACTTTACAGAAGAGCAGGGACAGAGTTGGTCTTACAAGACAGAAATTAAGGGATCTTTCACCTGCTGAGAACCTCGAAGGTCATTAAAGAAATGATCCCTGGAGAAGATGTAGGCAGCTATTAAGGACCTCAGAGAGCAAAAGTCATCTTCCATGGCAAACAACCTGGTCAGGATGAAGGGTTGTGTCGGAATCAGCCTCTCTCTTCTTAATGTAAAGAAGATGCAGCAAACCAGGCTTGTGTGGAGAGCTGTTCCTGGGTGCCTATGGTTGTATACCATTCTAACTTGTGAAAACGTCAGAGTAAGTAGGTGCAGCCTCCATCTCATGGGACCCTTGGAAGCAACTGTTAGGACAAAGTTGTTGCCAAGGTAGGGACCTCATTCAGTTCCTGAAGGAAGTGACCTCACCTCACTTCCTTGGTGATGGCATTCTCTGAACTTGGGATCCAGGTAGCCAGGCATCCAGAGCCAGTCCCAGTCCCAGTCCCAGTGGTCAAAATTTTTCGGATTTACCAAAGACAGAGTCAGTCTTTTTTGGTACCTACTTATGTGAGGATGGCCAAATGCCAGGAAGGTCTGAAGAGGGGCCTTTCCTGAGAAAGCAGATAGTGGCTCACCACTGGCTCCTTACAGCTTCACAAAGTTTGCCACAGAGACTAGATCTGAGACAGGACAGCCCATTATGAGGGAATTTATTATGGCCCACTATCAAACGACACTCCATATTGTCACAGACGTACTTGGGGGTCTGTGTGGGTGTGGGTGTGGGTATTTGTTTGTGGTTTTGTCTCATGTTCTGAGAATAGGTAAGAAAGTCGGTTTGTTTGGTTTGGTGTGAACCGATTCTAGTAAGTCGTTTGACAAGGCTAGTCTTTCTATGTCTGTGTATCCCACTGTGTCCATGGTTGTAGACAATAGAAAAGAGAATGCATAAATACATGTGTCCTTTCTAGTAGAAATCTTCCCAGCATTCATTCTGCCCAATTTATGAATGGTCTGCGGCTTGCCTAATGGATGGGCAACACCTAATATCTTCTTAAGTTCCTGTTCTCTACCTGAATTATGGGCAATCTCCAGAATACGCTCATGGTATTGTGTCCAAGATATGTACCACCTCCACGCTCTGTGATACGGCCATGCACTAGAGAGCTGAAGGAAATGATGAGCATCTCAGAAAACTCAGATATCAGTGTGACCAGGAAAGTCTCAGTGGAGAAACCCCGCTTTGGGCCTTTTGCTTACATATCCTTCTGTTGCCCTGAATGTCAGGAAGGTCTTTGCCTCAGGCTACGCCTTTTTGAAGCCTGAAGAAAACAGTTTTCAAATGGAAATGTATGGACATTACCTGTGGCTCTTTCTTAATTGCTTTGGAAAGGGATGTGTCTGAATCAGCCTCTTGGCCCTGTGTGAGGCTGTGGCTTAGATTCTCAGCACCTGATGGATCTAAAGAAAAATCCCATGTGTGCATCCAAATCAAAAAGCCAAAAGAGCAGTAATTTTGGATGAAGTCTCTCATCTTCCTCTGTAAGGTTTCTGACTTCCATCATTGAGAATACAGATCCTTTGCGTCAAATGAGTTCTTCAAAGCCCTGCAGACACTAGACCATAGGTTCTTGGGTTTTCTCATGACTCCAATTAACATAAAGAATCTAAACCCCACAGTCAGTAGGCCTCAAAATCGAGAATAAGAGCAATATTAACGGCAGGCCTCTTTGAACACTCCTGGTTCACAGGAAGGATGTCCCGGCCACACTGACTTTAGGCAAATGGATGCAAGGGAGCTTATTTTGGACACTGTCTTGGGCTGTGCCCCTCATGGAAACCTCCAGCCAGAGGTTATGATGAGTGTCTATATGGAAGAAAATGAGGGCCATGTGGGAGTGTCTTGACTTTAATTGCGGTCATTTGTGTGGCGCTTGGAATAGATGACTGGGTCCACCTGGGCTTGAACACTGGTGTGATTCTCCTTAGAGACTGAGTTCTGGAACTTACCTCAAAGAAGTATTGCCTTGTTTTGTGTTGGGATTTTAGGAGGCCACACATGAGAGTCGCCCTTGGAAAGTGAGATCTGGGCCCAGGTTGGCTTTCCACAGAGCACTGGGAATCTCGGGAAGGATATCACATGATTTTATTCTTAAAGACTTGGCAGCCATAGTTGCAAGTCAAAACACACATGGACCTCAAATTTTAGACCTCAGTAGGTCTGGCTTCATGGGACCTTTTGGCCTGTCTTTGGGAAGGCTTGCGTGTGATAGTTCTCCAGAGCTTTCATTGAAATGAGCTTCCTCTCCATTTAATCGTTCCTGAATGAATTGAAACCCACAGTGCCTCCAAGTTCACCCTTGTAAAATGGCTAGATAAACACCTTTAAATTTTTGACATTCCCATGACCAGGTGGCCATGGAGAACCTTTGGATGTCCTATTGATGACCATCAGTGTTCCAGACAGTGCCTTGATTGACTGGATTTCATGAAAATGGTGTAGAACAGAGATGCCAGTAATTTGGAGCCTGCTGAGTAGTCGGCCTAGAGCAGTGGTGTGCAGGTGTGTGTTAAAACATCTGTGGTCGGGTCATCTGCATCTGCCCTTCGCTTCCAAATGGTTTGTGACTGACATGCTACAAGCCACAGACCCTTGTATGTAAAGGCATCTTGTTATATGGAGAGGATTCAGGGCAATGTTTACAATCAGATTGCTATGGTCAAGGGGGCAAGCTATGTGGGATAGAAGCCTTGTTGGTGCATTCTCCTGCAGACCCTTACCCACCACACGTGACAGAACTCCCTCCATCACTGTGTCCCAGTTGAACTTCTTGTATTTCGTGAAGCAAATATCAAACTCCCAGTGCAGCTGCAAGAAACACCACAAAAATTGGAGGATGACCAATGGCTTCACATTCCACACTGGGAGACACTTAGCCACCAGTGGCCACAGTTTACCTACAAAGAGAGAATTCAGCACTGCTGCCTCATGTTCATTGGAAAATAAGAAACAACGTCCTCTAGGTCACATAGATTCTGACCCAGCTTTGATCGTCTCATTACAAAGGAAGCTAAAGCTCCTAAAAACAACCTCAGATGAAGTTTCTCAAGAAATCTTTAGGCCAGCAGAGCTCCATGTTTGTGGAGTTTTTACCCTGTCCCTTACTTTTAGAAACTCCTATAACACCTCCAAGGTTGTGAACTCCTGAGCATTTTCTATTCCAGATGTGTATTCACAGATTTTCTAACTCTTCTCCTCTAATTGTGTCTTACTTGGGATGAAGGTAAGGTCAAGGCATTGTTTTGAATACACATTGGATTCTTTTTCCAATTTTCCATTCGAAATACTGAATCCCTGACTGTCAGGGGTAGAAGGAATTCACCTTAAAGAATAGCCTGACACTTACAAGAAACAGCCCCCATGGAGACATCCTGTCTGGGAGACATCCTGTAGCCAACTGTGTCCCTGAGACATCCTGTTGCCATCTGTCTTCCTGAAACATCCTGAGTTTATCTCACCTTGTGAAGACATCCAGAAACTTCGGATAAGAGAGCTTTCCCATCTCCAGCATATAAATGCCCCTGTGTGAAAAATAAAAGTTTGCAGCTTGATCAGAACTCCTGTCATGCTGTCATCTCTCGTGTCTCTTGTACCTTCATTCCTCCGCATCTAGGTTCGCTGCCCCTGTTGATGTGTCTTTCCAGCAGGGACTACTGGCACCCACTGACTGGGGGTCGAGCCTTTGACTCATTGGGAACCCCGTCCTCCTGGAAGACTTCATCAAGTGGAGCTTGCGATTGCCTCAGCAGACACCACCAAGAGACAGATCCAGGAGGAGAGTGGGGATGACGCACGCTGAGTGACCCACCATGGGACAAGCAGTTTCGCCACATGATTTGTTTTTGTCAGGCCTCAAGGAGTCCTTCAAGACATGGGGGTGTGTGTTAAGAAAAAGGACTTAAATTTTTTTTTCTAATACATAGGAGAATTGTGTCCATGGTTTCACCTTGAAGTGACCATTGATGGTAAAAGATGGCTTAGAGTAAGAGACTGTTTAAAACATTATTATTAAACCTTTGGCCCAGAAAAAGTGCCAGTTCCCACATTTTCTTACTGGAACTTAATTAATGAAATTCTTAAAAGTTCACCCTTTGACAATGGTACCTTACAACTTGTCAGGATTGGAGAAGAGACTATGCAAAACACCTCTCGTCTCCCCAAGGCATGCCCATCAGTTAGTATAGACATTGACCCTTCTCAGTCTCCCCAGGACCCTGGGAACCTTCCTGGTCCCCCTCAAAATACCACCCTAATGAATAAGGCTCTAATGGTTACCAGACGCCTTTATCGAGTTTTAAATCCCAGAGACACATTGACCCCTGGGACGGAGGCTACCTTGGAGAAGGAAGCAGCAAGCTACCATTCAGAAGATGCGCCACCTCTCAGGACCCTGCCACAGCCTATAGGACTTACACATCTACCTACCTCCTATATCCCTCCTGCCTTTTGTGCTCCAACCCTTCAGGAGCAAAATACCACCCAGATATTTTTTTCCCCACTTCCCTTGCCTAGCCTGGCTCCCTTGTGAGAGTCTCTCCAACATAGACGGGAACAGATCAAACTTTTAAAAGAATTAAGATCCCTTGACTCTGAGCTCTGTTCATTAGCCTTAGGCATGGAGTCAATGAAAGCTGGCCCACGGTGGTCTAATACAAAGGCTAAGCCACTCCATCAGCCTGTTCTCGCCTTCCCAGTCACCCGCAGTCAGATAGATATGCCTGCAAAGGCTGAGGTCAAAGACTTAGAGGAGGATCAAGAGGAGGAAGCGGGGGAAATGGATCAAGGAGAACAGGACTCAGAGGATGAAGAGTTCACCCCTAGCCAGGAAGGAACCCAGAGTGTCTACAAAAAATTAAGCCTGCGTTTTCTTGAAAAACATAAAAAGACTTGTGCTTACAATGGCCCCACTGTGCCCTACACGTTGACTTTATTAGAAAGCCACAGCGCACAATGGCTTACTCCCAATGATTGGAAATTTTTAGACCGAGCTACCCTCAGTGCCAGAGATTTCCTGTTATGGAATGCAGATTTCAAGGAGCACTGTCAGGAAACTGCTCAAAAAAAATTAACTAAGGCCTCCTATAAATCCTGAACTTATGTTAAGCTAGTGGGCTATGAGCCATTTGACACTAAAACTAAATAGGCACGTTTCCCTGCTGGACTTTTGGTGCAGATTCAGATGGCTGGCTTACATGCTTGGAGATGCCTCCCTCAAACGGGCTCGGCTACCACTTCTTTGGCAAAAATTTGACAAGGACCCAACGACCCTTATAGAAACTTTGTTCCCCGGCTTAACCTAGCTGCAGATTGCTTGCTTGGACCAAGCGAAAGCGAAAGAACTTTTGTAAAACATCTTGCCTTTGAAAACGCCAACCCGGCATGTCAGGATGTTCTTCGACCACATAAGGAAAAAGGGAAACTTTCTGACTTTATTAGACTCTGTGCAGGGGTGGGTGCAGCCCATGCCATGGGTCTCGCCCTACGTGCCCCCTTTACCAAGGCCTTTCACAATCCTGGCTCATGTACTTGCTTTACTTGTAAACAACCTGGCCATTTTGCACGCAAGTGTCCGAAAGGCAAACAAAGCCTAGGAATATCGTCTCCTCAAACTGGGGCTAAATCGCCCCCAGCTACCCTTTGTTCTAGATGTGGTAAATGTCATCACTGGGCCAGTAAGTGTAGATCTAAGACAAATGGCCTCAGACAGTCTATTTCTTCCTGATTCTCAGGAAACTCCCTGCGGGGCCAGCCCCTGGCAACGACCTCCCCCAGGACAAAACCAGGGGCAATAAGGTTTGTTCCCTCCCAAACTCCAAACCTACCACAAAATTCTTCCCCACAATTGCCTCCCTCCAACTAGCCACCCCAGGCAGCGCAGGATTGGACTTCTGTGCTACCACCGATACAATATTAGACTCATTGCAAGGGCACCAGATAATACCCCCTAGAATTATGGGTCCCCCTTCATCTCATACAAGTGCCCTTATTCTTGGAAGAGCCTCTGCTACGTTAAATGCTGTTCAGGTCTTCCCTGGCATTAATGATAATGATTTCACTGGAGAAATAAAAATACTGGCAACAGCTATTAATGGAGTTCCGGCCATCCCAGCAGGAACAAGACTTGCACAATTAACATTCCTTCCCTTGGATTCAGGAGGCACTTCCACTGCCCAAACCTACAAAGGGGGACAGCCTCCCTCGGCTCCTCTGATGTATATTGGGTTCAGCCCATTTCTCATAATAGACCCACCCTTACCTTACTTATTGAAGGAAAGGAATTCCAAGGAATTCTAGATACTGGAGCTGATGCCACAATTATTTCTCACAAATACTGGCCATCAGGTTGGCCCATCACCCCATCCTTGAATGATCTAAAAGGGTTAAGAGTCAAAAAATTTCCATGTCAGTTCTAGGGCTTTTAGCTGGACTGATAAAGAGGGTAATAAGGTGACTGTCACTCTTTTCATTGTTCCTGACCTCCCTGTTAACCTATGGGGCCGAGATATTTTGAGTCAAATGGAAGTTATTCTTGCCAGTCCCAATTCCATGGTGACTCATCAAATGCTTTGTATGAATTTTGTCCCTGGTACAGGCCTTGTGAGACTGAGACAAGGACTGGTGGGGACTATAAAACCCATAAAAAAAACAAATACATATGGACTTGGGTATTCTGATTTTTAGTGTCGGTTCCTGACCCTCCTGTACCCCGTGCAGATAAAATTATTTTGGAGACTCAGACTCTTGTGTGGGTGAATCAGTGGCCCCTTACCCCCCAGAAAAATTGGAGGCTGCCTCCATGTTAGTGCAGGAACAGCTGGCAGCCGGCCATGTAGAGTCCTCAACCTCACCATGGAATACTCCTATTGTTATCAAGAAAAAATCAGGCAAGTGGGGTCTTTTACAATATTTGTGTGCCATTAATAAAGTTATGTGCCTGATGGGAGCACTACTGACTGGAACTTCCACACCAGTGGCTATTCCCAAAAACTATTGTAAAATGGTTATTGACTTAAAAGTTTGCTTTTTTACCATTCCTTTACATCCCGAGGATAGACCCTATTTTGCCTTTAGTCTCCCTTGCATTAATTTCCACGGCCCTATGCAGAGATTTCAATGGAAGGCTCTTCCCCAAGGTATGGCCAACAGCTCTAGTCTTTGCTAAAAATAAGCTGTTCAAGCAGTAGACCCTGTGAGAGAGTGATGACCACAATTTTATGTTTTACATAATATGGATGATTCTTTAATTGCTGCACCTAATTACCATGACCTTAATAATTGTTACTTGGACCTTTAGAAAACACTCACTACCTTGAGACTACAGATAGCTCCTGATAAGGTTTAAACACAGGACCCTTATACCTATTTGGGCCTTAAACTTCAAGGTAATCAGATCCAAATTCCTAAAATACAACTACGTGTGGACCATCTTCACACCCTTAATGATTCTCAAAAATTACTGGGAGATATTCAATGGCTAAGAACATATTTAAAATTACCCACTTGTGTACTTTTGCCCCTTAATGATATTTTGAGAGGTGATTCCTACCCCTCTTCCCCTCAAAAGCTTACTCCCGAGGCATGACAGGCATTAAACCAAGTCACAGAAGCCATTGCCAAACAGTTTGTTACACAAATTTCTTATAACCTTCCTCTGGTTCTGGTTCTTTTACACGCTCCTCATATACCCTCAGAAAAATTTTGACAGGATATCCATATTTTAAAAATAAAGGCTTCCCCTTGCTTTGGCTCCATTTATCCACCACATCCTCCTCCAAGTTTATTACCGTTTATCTTGCTCAGGTAGCTTCTATTATTATTAAAGGTCGTTTGCTTTCTCGACAACATTTTGGCAAAGACCCTGATAATATTTTAATTCCATATACTAATCACCAAACCCAATTTTTACTACAGAGAGGGGATGAATGGGGTATTGCCCAATCAGGCCATTTGGGAACAATTGATAACCATGTCCCCAATGACACCCTTTTACATTTTGTCCAGATACATCCATTCATTTTTCCCAAAATTACTCAAAAGGCTCCCAGTCCTCAAGCCCTTACTGTCTTTACAGAGGGTTCCAGTAATGGCTGTGCGGTCTTTGTTGTAAATAACCAGCCTACCACCTTTGATACTGTCTATCATTAAGCACAGTTTGTGGAATTGTTTGCCATAACACAAGTTTTTATAACATTTTGTGATAATCCTGTTAATATTCATACAGACAGTGCCTACATTGCTCATTCTGTGCCCCTGCTGGAGATTTCACCCGCCATTAAAACTTCTTCCAATGCGGCCTTTCTGTTTCACCAGCTTCAGCAGCTAATTCAGGCCAAACAACACCCATTTTTCTTAGGACACATCAGGGCACACTCTGATCTTTCCGGTCCTCTAACACAGGTAATGCTTAAGCTGATGCAGCAACTCCTACCATCTTTCCAATTTTTGGTGGCTCCATTCAAAAGGCCATGGAGCTAAACAATCTTCACCAACTAAATTCCCAGAGCCTTTGATTACTTTGTAAAATTACCAGGCAACAGGCACGAGAAATAGTAAAAGAATGCCCTGCTTGCGCTCTCTCTCTCCCGATTCAACACTTGGGAGTTAACCCCTGAGGATTACTGCCAAATCAGGTTTGGCAAATGGATGTTACTCATTTTCCTGAATATGGATAAACCAAATATATACATGTTTCTATCGATACCTTCAGCAGCTTTATTTTTGCATCACCACATTCTGGAGAGGCTACCAAAGATGTCCTTTCTCATCTTGTTTCAGCCTTTTCCATAATGGGTAAACCAATACATATTAAAACAGATAATTGTCCTCCATATACCAGTGCCAATTTTAAACAGTTTTGTGCTACCTTGCAATTTTGTCATACTACTGGAATTCAATACAAACCTCAGGGCCGAGGCATTGTGGAACGTTCCACCTTACCTTAAAGACTTGGCTATCCCGCCTTAAGGCTTCCGCCCTTGTATTTACCACTCACAGGCATTGCCTTAACCATGCATTATTTGCCCTTTTTTTTCTTACCCTAGACAGTGAAGGCCTTTCAGCTGCAGACAGACACTGGCATCCCTTTTCCAATTCTGAACACCCACCTGTTATGTGGCGAAATCCCCTTACAAATAAATGGAAACGCCCAGATCCTGTCCTCATCTGGGAACGAGGCTCAGCTTGTGTTTTGGACCAAGAGCTAGCAGCCCCAAGATGGTTACCAGAACACCTGGTTAAACAGGTTAATGACTTAGCTCAAACCGGGGACGGAGGCCCTCCCCATGAGTACAATTTTTCCTCTTTTTCGGATCCATCCAACAATCTGTGTGAGGATCCTGCTTAAGGAACTTATGCTGAACAGGTTTGTGCACGGAGGCCTTGGCCCTCCACCTTCCAACATCATGGAGTACCTTTTTGCCCCCCCGCCCCCGTGAATGCAAGGGAGGATCTTGGACTCAGGCTTCCACTAGTTGGACCCAGACTGCTGACTGCATGACTAAGGTGGCTTACCTCCGTGCTGAGGTTGACCATAAACTCCGAGGAGTTCATCAGCCTAAATGGGTATGTGTTAACAAGCCAAAGATTATTCCCCCTAGTACAAGTAAAGCTCTCCAAAATTGTTCTGCAACCCGTACGCATACCCAGGCGATGCATGTCTCTTGTTATGTGTCGGCCTCAATTTGTGTTAACAAGCAGGGAAAATGATTTTTTGAAGCCTCCCTAATTAAAACTCATGAAGCAGGGGGGACCACTATTCATTATACCCCCGTTCTCTTTGACCGGGGAGGAGAAGGCAAATACACCAAGCTACAGTAAGCTGGGTGCCAAGGCACTGTCGGAAAACCTTCCGACTGGCCCATTAAGGCCCCTACAGGGGTCTCTGATGGTAGAGGACCCACTTATTCTGTCAAGCATCCTCAGATAATCAAACTTTTGAAACCCCAAATCCCTGAGCTCACATATCATCCCTTAATGTTGCCAAAATCCCAGTTCCCAGGTTTAGATACCAATACATTAGATATTTTGCAAACTACCTTCTCCTTCCTTAGTAATTCCAACCCCACCCTTGCTGGTAATTGCTGGCTCTGCATGACAACAGGGGCAAGCATTCCTATGGCAGTTCCTATTAATTTTACTATGGACAATGATAATACATGCCAACCCGGATTTCCCTTTAAAAAATAGCCTATAGGCACTTTTACATTATGTCTTTTAGGTGCGATGCAGAATAATACCTATGATATGGATTTTGGAATTACTTCCTTTGGAAATTGCTCAACAGTACAAAATTATTCCTCACCCATCCCATCTCTTTGTCCCCCAAATGGCACAGTTGTTATGTGTGGAGGAAATGTGGCCTTCCCCAGGCTTCCAGCGAATTGGACCAGTGACTGTGTTCTTGCCTTATTACTCCCTGATATAACTATTGTCCCAGGAGACGAACCTCTAGCCTAGATACCTTAGTCAAAAGACAGAGGCGGGTGATACAGGCCTTACCACTTATTGCCAGCCTTGGAATAACAGCTGCTGTGGTCACAGGTATACTGGCTTTGGCACAACTATACACCCTTACCATCGCATGTCTCAACAACTTAAAATGATGTACAAACTCTATCAGAAACCATTAAAGATTTGTAGGACCAAATAGACTTCCTGGCAAAAGTGTTCCTTCAAAACAGACGAGGCTTAGATTTGCTGACTGCTAACCAGGGAGATATTTGATTGGCCTTAGGGGAACGATGCTGCTTTTATGCCAATAAATCAGTCATAGTATGCACTAAATTTAAGCAGCTTCAAGAAGATCTAGAAAAGAGATGAAGAGAACTATTTGAAAATCCCCTCTGGACTAAGCTTAATGGATTTCTACCCTACCTTCTTCCCCTATTAGGCCCTTTGTTGGGTTTACGTTTAATGGTGACCATAGGACCCTGCATTATAAACAGTGTGGTACAATTTATTAAAGAACACATTAATATTATGGCCTCTAAGCCCATACAGATCCACTATCATCATCTGGAGATGGAAGACCACGCTGTCAACTTTTAAAAGGATGTTCTACTTTTCTCACAGGCTTATTTCTTAAGTTTACATCCCCACAGATCTCTCTTTCTTACATAAAACTATAAGTAAAAGCTCTGACAAACCATCTTCTGCCCTTGCCATAAGGGTTCGTCTCCATGGGCCCTTCGGCTTGGGGGAAGACGCACCCATGGAGTGAGGACATTAGGCCATAATATCGGAGGGTGCAGGAAGGACTGCAAAAGGATGGATCCACGGATCCCCAAACACAAGACCTCTGAGTGACACGCTCTGGTGCATGGCGGTTGGCATGCTTCCCCTTCAAGGCCATCTCCTCCAAAAACATGCCAAGGCCACCACGAAATCTGCTAGTAAAGATGCTTGCTCGGATCAGGAGATATTCTAAGGCCTCCTAGACAAACAGAGCTTCTAACCCCCCCTAAAAACATGGCCGGTAAGGTAGGTCAAATATTTTATATAAGAAAGGGGGAGATGTCAGGGCCTAGAAGGAAGTTCTCCTTCAAAGAATAGCCTGACACTTACAAGAAACAGCCCCCTGGGAGACATCCTGCCTGGGAGATATCCCACAACCATCTATCTCCCTGAGACATCCTGTCGCCATCTGTCTTCCTGAAATATCCTGAGGTTATCTAACCCTGTGAAGACATCCAGCAACTGCCGATAAGAGAGTTTTCCCATCGGCAGCATATAAACACCCTGTGAGAAAAATAAAAGTTTGCAGCTTGATCAGAACTCCTGTCTGGCTGTCATTTCTCCTGTCTCTTGTCCCTTCATTCCTCCCCAACTATGTTCGATGCCCACGTTGATGTGTCCTGCCGGCCGGGACCCCTGGCACTAACCCATATCCTACTAGACTATGACTACTAATACTAATATGATGGAGGAAAATAACCCAAATAGAATAGAAATACAAGCAGTTCAGAGGAGGCATGGTGTATAGTTGGAGTTGCCTTTTGCATGATATAGGGTAGGTGTTATAAATCTAGCTAATTTTTAATTGAAATAATTCTCCATGTGTTTTTAAAGTTAAAAAATATGTGAATACCTGGCTCCCTTTCTCTGTAGCCTATTCACCACATGTATTTTATATGCACATATAGAATCCTACATGGTATCACACGTATATTCTTGTGAGGTGGCTGACTTAGCAGATTCAAATTGTGAGAAGAGATCATTTCTCCTAAATGCTGTTGGAACTGAAAATTCAACGTATGGGGGAGCCTCCTAGTAGAAAAACATTATACATAAATCCATGTTAAGTAAAATAAATATTTTTGCATCAGTGGATGATATATATTTCATGAAGAATTTCGTTTGGCATATATATTGCTACGTTTTATTGTCTGTGTTTGTGTTTTGTGTGTGAGTATATATATATATATATATATATATATATATATATATATATATACTCTCCAAATTTTTCAAAATATAAATATATGTGTCCTATATACACTACCTAAATTCATTCATGTTCATGTATGTGGATTCATAATCAACTTTTCACAAGATTATTCTCAGAAATATACATCCACCTGAAATACATATTTGTTTTCTAGTACTGAAAAGTAACTTCAGTGAATGGTGCATAAAATCCTAATATTTCTACAGTAGCTGACCCAGTTTAACATCAATGCAAATAGATTCCTATGGGACATGATGTGTATTTTGAAGTTTATTTTATTTAACACTGGTACATTACTATTTCTTCAGTTTATGCACACCATAGGATATATATTTCATCCACAGGTTCACAAATTAATAGGCATTTGTTTCACTTTCAATCATTTCCTGCTTCAGAACACATGTATTCCTCCAGGTTTCTTGACTGTTCTTCTCATGAGACTTCTTTCCAAACACATTTTTTTCGATTTCCATAAAATTTTGAAGCAAAACTCCCACACTCTTCATGATAAACCATAACCATAAAATTACCATTAGATGTATAACTGGTTGGAATGAATGATTGTATATCAATATAAGATTTCCTGTATATTTTCAGATAACAATTCAATCCATTATTTAAAGTTGGAACCAGTTATATAATTTATGTTGAGTGTCTATATGGAAGAAGCTGAAGGCCATTTTAGAGGGTTTTGGTTTTAATTGTGGTCATTTGTTGGTGGTTGGAAGAGATGACTGGGTCCACCTGGGCTTGAACACTGGTGTGATTCCCCATAAGACTGAGTTCTGGAACCTAACTCAGAGAAGTATTGCCATGAAGTCATGTTGGGATTTTAGGAGGCCACGTATGAGAGTCGCCCTAGGAAACTGAGTTCTAGGCCCAGGATGGCTTCCCACATCGACATGGGAATCTCATCCAGGATATTACATGATTTTATTTTTAAAGAGTTGGCAGCCATAATTAAGAGACAAAACACACATGGATCTCACATTGTAGACCTCAATGGGCCTGGCTTCATGTGACCTTTTGCCCCCTCTTTGGGAAGCCTTTCCTGTGAGAGTTCTCCAGAGGTTTCATTCAAATAAGCTTCCTCAAAATTTTATGGTTCCTGGATGAATGGGAAACTCACAGTGGCTCCAAATTCATCCTTGAAAAATGGCGAGATAAATACCATGAAATTTTGGACATTCCCTTGACCAGGTGGCACTGGAAAACATTTCAATGTCCTATTGCTGATCAGGAGTATACCAGACAGTGCCTTGATTGACTGGGTTTCATGAAAATTTTGTAGAACAGAGATGCCAGTAATTTGGAGCCTTCTGAGTAGTGAGCCTAGAGTAGTGGTTAGCAAGTGTGTGATAATACATCTGTGCTGTGGCCATGGAGATCTGCCATTGGCTTCCAAATGTCCTGTGACTGACATGGTGCAGCCAGCAGACAATTATATAAAAAGGCATCTTGGTATATGGAGACGTTTCTGGGCAATGTTCAGAATCAGGTTGCTATGGACAAGGGCGCAAGCTATGTGGGATAGAAGCCTGGTTGGTGCGTTCTCCAGCAGACACTGACCAACCACATGTGACAGAATGCCGTGCAGCACTGCGACCCATTTGAACTCCTTGTATTTTGTGAAGCCAATACCAAACTCCCATTGTAGCAGCAAGAAAGACCATTAAAAGTGGAGTATGACCAAAGGGCTTCACAGTCCACACGGGGAGAGGCTTAGCCCCAATGGCCATTGTTTACCTACAAAAAGAGAATTCATCACTGCTGCACCATGTTCATTGGAAAATAAGAACACATGTCCTTCAGGTCACATAGATGCATATCTAGCTTTGATGGTCTCACTACAAAGGAAGCTAAAGCTACTGACAACAACATATATTTCAAGTGCCCAGCCTCAGAGGCAGTTTCTCAAAATGTCTTTAGGCCAGGAAACCTCTATATTCATAGACACAGGGTACAACTTTTTGTACCGCCAATACTAATTTATACGTCTTCAAAATATTGCTCCCAGAAATGGTTACGAGAAATACTCATGTCACCTGATCTACATATACATTGTATCACAGTAATATTCTGAACACAAAATGCAAAGGTCACACTTATGATTGTACCAAAACCTAAATGGAAAGTGAACCTGCATTACTAAAATCATCCATGTCCACTTGCCTAATGCTCTCAAATGTCAATCCTATTGATGACTACATATTTCTTTTTTCCTAAGATTATATAATTAAAGTCAACCCTGTTGAATGTGTAATCCTATCACTAACTTTATGCTTTGCCTGATTTCATAATGTCTCTATTGATATCTGCTTTCCTACATGTTTTCTCCAGTTCATCATTGTGACTGACTCTTCACATGTGCTGACATTCATATTCACTCTCTATATGAAACCCTATTGCTAAAGGACTTTTTTTCCAAATCCAATATTCACTCTTCTTCCTAAACCTACCAACTATATTCCTAATCTTACTGACTATCCCGTTTTGAATGGATGTTCTTTTCTACATTCAATCATCCAAGTAAATGTCAGGTGAGCGTCGGAGGAAGAGACCACCCAGAATTTATCTCATGCAACAGCAAAGGGTTTATTGGGGGTCCAGCGTGCTGGTGCTCATACCTCACTTGAATAGTGCAGAGAGCACTGAGAACAGCTTAAGCAGAGCTCATATACTTTCCTTGAAGAGGGCAGGGAGGGAATTTTATTAAAGGATCAGGGCGAGTGGGCAGTTTGCGCGCAACCGGGTGAGGGAGTGCATTCTGTAGTTTGGCCGTTGGGGACAGCACATTCTGGGAACAAGATTAGCAAACATTTCTCAAGATTTCAACAGTGTTTTGTTAAGCGTACAGAAAAACAGGAAGTGACAAGTGCCTATTTTATTAACCTTTCATTCCCCACTTCTTCTTCTGGCTACTTTTAGTCATAAAAGTGATCATTGGGGGGTGTCACATTTTATGTCTGCTAGTGGGGTATTAACATAAGTTTAACTTGTCCAATTTGAGATTGGAGAAAAGAAATTACATGGTTGAGCAAACAGAGTTTATTGTTAGCAATAATATGAGGAATACACAATTTGAAAGGGTTACCAGTCTTTTCCAGTTTCCAGCCAGAGTCTCAACAGGCCGCAGGCTTGAGATGAGAGGTATGGATCCAGGAAATGATTCTGTCTACCTTTACCGCTGTAGGTGTTATAAGTAGCACCTGGTATGGTCCTTTCAAGCGGGGTTCCAGGGATGACACCTGATGTCGTCTTACATAGAAGAAGTATCTTACTTGATGTTGATTTGGAGTCCTCTCGTCCCCAGGTTGTTAGGCAGTGGCCATCTGTTTTCACAGGTATCCTGAGTTCTTTCAAGAGCTTTAAGTCTGTCAAGCAAGGGGGTGTGAAAGGGATCGTTAGGTCTTAGAGTTGGAGTTAGGTCCCTTACTGGAGGAGGGGCACCATAGAAAATTTCATAGGGGGTGAGGTTACACAAAGAAACAGAGGGAGTATTTCTTGCATGAAACAGTTCATAAGGCAGTAGCATAGTCCAATATTTTATGCCGGTCACTAAGCTTAATTTCGTTATGGTCTCTTTAATGGTTCTATTCATTCATTCTGCCTGTCCTGAACTCGGGGGTCTATAAGCACAATGTAACTTTCAATAAATCCCCAAGGTCTTGGCTAACCCCTGACTTATGTGGGTTATGAACGCGGGTCCATTATAACACCCTATTACTTTAGGCAGGCCGTATCTTGGAAAAATATCTCCCAGGATCTTCTTCACCACAATTTGCACTGTTTCTTTTTTTTTCTTTTTTTCCTTTTCTTTTTTTTTTTTTTTTGGTGGGAAAGGCTTCAATCCATCTGAAAATGTATCTACAAAGACTAGGAGATATTTAAGTCCATAACTTGCTGGCTTTATTTCAGTAAAGTACACTTCCCAGAATTGTCCTTGTCTGGTTCCTCATAGGTGCTTTCCTGCAATAAGCTTGGAAGGATAAGAATTAACCAATTGATGGACCTGACAGGCTTTTGTTAACCATTCAGTTATTTCCTTTAACTGTGAGTCGGTTAGTGGAAAACTCTGTTCTTGATCCTTCATGAATGAATGTAGTTTCTTTGAACTAAGGTGAGTGATTTGGTGTACATTATCTACTGACATAGTTAGAGCTGTGAATATAGGAGTTTTTACTGAAGGATTTAGAAATTCCACTTGGGGGCCTTCAGGGTTAAAAGTTATTTTGGCCTGGAGCTTGCTGAGCAGAACTCTGCCCATCAATGGGGCCGGGCATTCTGGAATTACTAGGAAGAAGTGATGGATTTTTCCTTTCCCCTGGTCCCAGGTCCTCTTAGTTGTCCAAGCCCGATATTTACTGCAATTAGCCCCTTGAATTAGAGACCTTTTGTTTGTTAGAGGGCAAAATGGGGCCTTAATGGCTGAGTATATTGCCCCTGTATCCACTTCAATGTTTACTGGGGTGCCCTCCACTTCAAAAGTTAACCTGAGCTCGGGGAGGGGATCTGATCCCCAACTTTCTTAGTCATCCTCCAGAGTCAGAATGGCTGGCTGGCGTGGCTGTCTCTTTCTAAGGCTCTCTTTGGCCCAGTGTCCTTTTTCTTTACAGTAGGCACATTGATCTGAGGCCAGGGGTGGCCTCTAGTTTGGGCCCAGGTATCCCTTCCTGTCTCCATGTTTCTTATTTCTGGCCTATTTGTTGTTGTGACCAGGACCTTAGTCAATTCCTTAGTCTGTCTTTTGTTTCTTTTATCCTCCCTTTGCTTCCTTATCTTCTTCAGTTTCTCTCGTATAGTATACCTTTTTGGCTTCGCTGACTAAATCTCTCAAAGTCATATCTTGTAATCCATCTAAGTGTTTTAAATTTCTTTAAATATCCAGGGCAGCTTGCCCAATAAAGGCCATCATGACAGATGCCTTTTGAGCCTCTGCCTGAGTATCAAAAGGAGTATATCTCCTATATGCCTCCATAATTCTCCCTAGAAACATAGAGGGAGATACGTCAGGCCCTTGAATAAACTCTATTACCTTGGCCAAATTAGTTGGTCGCCTAGCAGCCACTAAGATACCCGCTATTAGAGCCCGGAGATAATTGAACAGATGCTCCCTACCTTCAAAGGTATTGGGGTCCCTGTTTGGTCGATTCTAGGGAAAGCCGGGTTGAATATGTTGGGAAGTTGTGTCAGTCACCCACCTGGTCTGAGGATATTATTTTCTAGCTTCCAGGAGGATTCTCTTTTGTTCCTCTGTCATGAAGAGAGCCCCTAGGTGTTGTTGGCAGTTATTCCAAGTAGACTGGTGTGAAAACATCTATGAATCAACCACACCTGAGAGACGAGTGGGGTCCTCGGTAAAAGGGGGATTGTTATTTTTCCAGTTATATAGGTCTGAAGAGGAGAAAGGCCAATACTGGTAGGCTTGCATTTTTTCCCCATGACCATCATCAATCATTGGCACATAGGGACGGAGGGGGAGCATCACGGGAGTTCCAGGGTTTTCAATCATTCATTGCCGGTGAGTTCCTTTAGCCGGGCCAGGTTCCTCCAGGGGAGGAGGGGCTGTGTGTGCCACGGGGGAGTTTTCTGGAGGGTGCTGGGCTGGCTTAGCTTCCTCCAATGGCGGAGAGGCTGAGTCAGCAGCAGGGGAATCACTTAGAGGGTGTTGGGGGTTGGGAGACCAGGGCAAGGGATAAGGAGAGGGATGAGAGTCCAGTAGAGATAAATCTTGTGACTTAGGCAGAAAAGAGGGTGGAGGAGGAGGAGGAGCAGAGGGTTTGAGAGATCGTCGGGGAAAGATTAGGAGCGGGGGCAGGGGCAAAGAAAGGCTTCACCCATGGAGGAGATTTGCAGAGGTAATGCCGGGTTAAGATATATGGCTTTTGATCTGGATGGCTATGTGGCCCTTCCTGAAAGACAATATCTCTGACTTTTTAAATTACTGAGAAGTAGAAAAATTCTTCTAAGGGCCATCCGAATCCAAAGGTGTCCATTCTGAGGCACAGAGAGTCTGCCAGGTCCAGCGGTTTACTGAAAAAGAAAGATTCTGAGCCCTTAAGCGGAATTTGGTCCAGTGATCAAGGGTCAGGGACAGAGGCATTGAAGTGCTCTTTCCCATAATGAAAAATGCACAAACAGTAAAAGCAACGACACATGACACAGACAAGACAAGACAATAAAGACAGGCAATGGACGTCCAACACTGAGACAAGGACTGAGTAGCCGGCAATACCTGATGGGCTGGCAATACCGAATCTGAAACAAAATATCACTGAGTTAAGGAGACTATTGTTCCTCGATTTTCAGAGTCCTCTGGGGTGTCCCTCAGGGTGGTTGCCTGTGGCTCTGTGACACATCTGTCAGCCACCGTGAGAGAGAGCTCACGCTCTTTATTGACAGCCATTTTGCCAAGACCTAACCTGAAACCTGACACCAGAAAGAGGCGCCTTACGAATCCCGAGAGGAGCCTGTTGGGGTCTCTCGTCCGCTGCTCACAGAACTCGGTGGAACCTCCATATGTAAAGGTCGGACGAGTGTCAGGCGAAGAGACCTCCAAGAGACTGTCTCATGCAAAAGCAAAGGGTTTATTGGGGGTCCAGCATGCTGGGGCTCAGAGCTCACTTAAATATAGCAGAGAGTCCTGAGAACAGCTTAAACAGGGCTTATATACTTTCCTTGGGGAGGGCAGGGAGGGAAGTTAAGTATACAGAAAAACATGAAGAGACAACTACCTATTTTACTAACTTTTCACTAACGACTATACTTTGCCAGATTTCCTAATGTCTCGATTGATATGTATTTTCCTACATACTTTTCCCAGTTCATCTTTGTGACTGACTCTTCACATGTGCTGACATTTACATTTACTCTATACCCGAAAAGCTATAGCTAAAGAACTTTTGGTGCAAATTCTATACTCACTATCCTTTCTAAACTACCGACTATCTTCTTAATCTTACCGACTATCACTTTTTGACTGGATGTTATCTTTGACAATCAATCATCCAAGGCACAAGGTCCAATGCAATTGTATATCGATGTACCTGAGACATCTGTGCAGAAAATATATCAAAGCTAAGTATCACAATCAAGGTCCTAATACACTTCTGGGTTTTAAATCTTACCTAGATTTCTGTTTTCATACTTATATTTTACCTATATATTCTTGTAATTATCGCAGGTTATCAATACCATTTTTCATCTAGCTGAATGATTCCTAACCCAAATCAAACCTGTTATTAACCCTAACCATTCACTGTTGCCTCAATCTAACTTTACAGAAGAGCAGGGACAGAGATGGTCTTACAATACAAAAATGTAGGATTCATTCCAACTACTGAGAAACTCAAAGGTCCATGCAAAAATGATCCCTGCAGAAGTTGTAGGCAGCTATGTAGGAACTGAGAGAGCAAAAGTCATCTTCCATTGTAAAAAACCTGGTCAGGATGAAGGAATGTGTCTGAATCAGCCTCTGTCTTCTTAATTTAGAGAAGAAGGACCAAACCAGGCCTGTGTTGAGAGCTGTTCCCGGGTGCCTATGGTTGATATACCATTCTAAGTTGTGAAAGTGTCACAGGAAGTAGGGGCCAGCCTCAATTTCATGGACCCTTTGAAACAACTGTTAGGACAACGTGGTTGCCAAGGCAGTGACCTTATTCAATTCCTGAAGGAAGTGACCTCACCTAACATCCTTAGTGACAGAACTCTCTGAACTTGGGATCCAGGAAGCCAGTCACCCAAATCCACTCCCAGTCCCACTCTCAGGGGTCTCAATTTCTTGGATTTACCAAGGACAGATTTAGGTCTTTCTTGGTACATACTGATGTGAGGATGGCCAAATGCCAGAAAGCTCTGAAAAGTCGCCTTTACTGAGAAAGCAGGTATTGGATCACCGCTGGCTCCTCAGTACTTCACAATGTTGACCAAAGAGACCAGATCTGAGACAGGACAGGCCATTTTGGGGGAAGAAAATATGGCCCACAATCAGAGAAACTCTGGATAGTCACAGACCTACTTTCGGGAAGGAGGTGCCTTTGTGGGTGTGGGTGTGAGTTTGTGGATTTGCCTCATGTTCTCAGAATAGGTAGGAAAGTCGGTATGTTTGGTTTGGTGTAGACTGTTTCAAGTAAGTCGTTTGACAAGGCGAGTGTTTCTATGTCTGTGTATCCCACAGTGTCCATGGTTGTAGACATTAGAAAAGAGAATGCATCAATTAATATGTCCTGTCTAGTTGAAAGCTTCCCAGCATTCATCATGCCCAATTTATGAATGGATTTCAGCTTGCCTTATGATGGGCAACATCTGCTATCCTCCAAAGTTCCTGTTTTCTTCCTGAATTCTGGCCTCTCTAAGAATAGGCCTCATGGCTTTTGTGTCCCAATATATGTACCACCTTCCAAGCCTGTGACAATCTGACATGTACTGGATAGCCTGAAGGGAATGACGAAGCATCTTAGAAAACTAGATATCAGTATGACCAGGATAGTCTCAGTGGAGAAAACCTGCTTGGGCCTTTTGCTTACCTTATTGTTATGTGCCCTAATGTCTGAAAGGTCTTCTGCCTCAGGCCTCCCCTTTTTTTGAAGCCTGAAGAAAAGAGTTCTCAAATTGAAATGAATGGGCATCAGCTGTGGCTCTGTGCTTAATTGCTTTGGAAAGGATGTGTCTGAATCAGCCTCTTGGCACTGTGTGAGGCTGTGGCTTAGATTCTCAGCACTAGATGGATCCAAAGAAATATCTCATGTGTGCATCCAATACAAAAATGGCTAAAAGAGCAGATATTGTAGACCCCTTCCTTTGTGAGGTTCCAGACCTACAACAAGTTAGAATAGGAATGCTTTGGGTCAAATAATTTCTTCAAAGCCCTGCAGAGGCTAGCCCATAGGTGCTTGGGTTTCCTCATGTCTCCAATTCAGACAAAGAATCTAAACCCCACAGTAGTTCTCAAATTGGAGAAGCAGAGAAGTATTAACAGCAGGCCTATGTGATCACACCAGGTTCACAGGAAGGGTGTCCTAGCCACCCTGATTTTAGGCAAATTAGGGGCAAGGGAGATTATTTTGGAGACTGTCTTGGTCTGCGCCCCTCATCGAAACATCCAACCAGAGGTTATGAAGAGTGTTTATATGAAATATCATGAGGACCATGTGGGAGTGTGTTGGTTTTAATTGTGGTCATTTGTGTGGTGGTTGGAAGAGATGACTAGGTCCACCTTGACATGATCTCTGGTGTGATTCCCCTAAGAGACTGAGTTCTGGAACTGACCTCAGAGAAGTATTGCCATGAATTGTGTTGGGATGTTAAGAGACTATGCATGAGAGTCGCCCTTGGAGACTGAGATGTATGCCCAGGTTGTATTTCCACAAAGCACTGGGAATCACAGCCAAGATATCACATGATTTTATTCTGAAAGACTTGGCAGCCATAGTTGAGAGTCAAAACACACATGGACCTTACATTGTAGACATCAATGGGCCTGGATTCACGTGACCATTTAGCCACTCTTTGGGAAGCCTTGCCTGTGAGAATTCTCCATTGTCTTTTATTGACATGAGCTTCCTCAAAATTTATTAGTTCTGGATTGATTTGAAACGCACAGTGCATCCAAATTCATCTTTCAAAAATGGCTAGATAAATACCAAGAAATTTTTGAAATTCCCATGACCAGGTGGCACTGGAGAACCTTTGGATGTCCTGTTGCTGATCATGAGTATACCAGACAGTGCCTTGATTGACTTGGTTTCATGAAAATGGTGTAGAATAGAGATGCCAATAAATTGGAGGCTGCTGAGTACTGGGCCTAGAGCAGTAGTGGGCAGGTGTGTGATAAAACATTTGTGGTGGGGCCATGTGGATCTGCCATTATCTTCCAAGTGTCTTGTGACTGAAATGGTGCAGCAAGCAGTCCCTTCTATGTAAAGGCATCTTGTAATATTGAGAAGTCTCAGGGCAAGTTTCAGAATCAAGTTGCTATGGTCAATGGGGCAAGCTATGTGGGATAGAAGCATGGTTCATGCATTGTCCTAGAGAAACTGACCCACCACACGTGACAGAACTCCCTCCAGCACTGTGTCCCAGTTGACCTCTTTGTATTTTGTGAAGCAAATACCAAACTCCCAGTGAAGCCACAAGAAACACCATGAAAATTTTAGGATCACAAAATGGCTTCACAGTCCACACGGGAAGACACTTAGACCCAGTGTCCACAGTTTAGCTACAAATAGCAAATTCAGCACTGCTGCTCATGTTCAGTGGAAAATAAGAAAAATGTCCTCCAGATCACATAGATGCAGACCCACCTTTATTGGTCTCACTAGAAACGAAGCTAAAGCACTTGACAACAACATATGTTTCAAGTGCCCAACCTCAGAGGCAGTTCCACAAGAAGTCTTTAGGCCAGAAGAGCTCCAGTGTGTGGAGTGTTTACCCTGTCTTTTACTTTTGGAAACTCCTTAGCAAATTCCATTCCAGATATGTATTCACAGATTTTCTAACTCTTCTCCTCTAATTTTGTCTTACTTGGGGAGTAGGTAATGTCAAGCCATTGTTCTGGATGACAGTGGGAACAATTATTTGTAGCACATATTTGCATAAACATTGGATTCATTTTACAATTTTCCAGTCAAAATAGTGAATCCCTCACACTAACCCCTACGCTACTAAACTCTGACTACTAATCATAATATGATGGAGAATAATAACCCAAACAGAATTGAAATACAAGCAGTTCAGAGGAGGCATCGTGTATAGTTGGACTTGCCTTTTGCATTATATAGGGTAGGAGTTATGAATCTAGTCAATTATTTCGTTGAAAGAATTCTCCATGTTTTTTTAAAGTTAACAAATATGTGAATTCCTGTCTCCCTTTCTCTGTAGCCTGTTTAGCACATGTAATTTTATATGCACATATAGAATCATACCTGGTATCACACGTATATTTTTGGTGAGGTGGCTGACTTGGCATATAGAAATTGTGAGAAGATATCACTCCTTCTAAAAGCTGTTGGAACTGAGAAGATATCACTCCTTCTAAAAGCTGTTGGAACTGAGAATTCAACCTATGGGTGATCCTCCTATTTGAATAGCATTATACATAAATCCATGTTCAGTAAAATGAATATTTTTGAATCTGTGAATGATATGTATTTCATGATGAATTACGATTGGCATATATAATGCTACTTTTTAATGTCTCTCTGTGTGTGTCTGTGTATATATATATATATATATATATATATATATATATATATCCTCCAGATTTTTCAAAATATGAAATATATGTGTCTTATTATGCACTCCCAAATTTCATTCATATTCATGTATGTGGATTTATAATCTACTTTTCAAAAGATTATTCTCAGAAATATTCATCCACCCGAAATACATTTTGGTTTACTAGTACTGAAAACTATCTTCAGTAAATGGTGCATAGAAATCCTAATATTTTGACATTGCAAGATGGCCATGAATAGAGTGCATCACACCCTTTGTACTGCGCCACTTCATATGTGAATAAGGAGTTAGAATGACGAAAAAGTATCTTGTTAGGATCTTACAGAAAAATGGGTGTGCCTGGAACCTAGAAGAATGATTTCCACCACCAAGGTCCTGTAATTGAGTCTCAAACAAGAGCCAACTATGCTACCAAAGATCTGGGGTGACTGATCCGTGCGGCCCGTGCCATGGCTACAGACGGCGGGCCTCCACTGAGAAGAGACCAGCATGCAGGGAGAAACGTTGCTGCAAATTCTGTGGAATCCGGCTGGCTCACCCGCCACTGAGCCCGGGGCTGAGCTCGGGATTTCACATGGGGAAGAAAGCGCTACAGTTCTATCCCCCACAACCGAAACTCCATCGAGGAAATCAACGGCCACCATCTTGGAGAGCTGAAGTATCCACCGCCACTCTCCGACAGATTGCAACAACAAAACAGGTGTGTGTTACTCAGCTTATCTCCCATACAGCAGGTAATTTGCAAAAATTCTCTCTTAGGCTTTCAGGGGGAGGGATTACCAGAGAAAGCCTTCACAAAGACGGGGGGAAAACTAGTGGCACCTGACCTTCAACTTCCCCTCCCATCACCGGTGAAAACGAAACTTGTCTAGCCAGCGCAATGGGTGGGGCAAGCGGAAAAATTCAAAACAATAGAGTGCCAGGGTTCCCAATAGACACCCTCCACACCCAAGAAACGGCAGGCAAAGAGTACAGTTTGATCTGCCAAGAGGCATCACTCAGGGGAAATCTGGTGTAGCAGGGGAAATCAGGACTCGCAGAGGAAACCAGGGGACTAGAGGACAGACCCGCTTGACTAGGCGGCTGGAGAACGCCTGCCCACCAGCAACCAATCACCCGCTGGCTGCCTGCGCAATTGGGCAGCTAGAGATCACCCGTCCGCCGGTGACAGCCCATTCGCTGATTGCACGACTGGATGGCTGGAGACCGCCCGCCCGCCAGCGACCGGGAGGTGAAACCAACCAGAGACAGTCCAGTCCCACCCCCCCCATTCAAACACCCCGGCAAGCAGCCTGGGGCCCGCCATAGCAGACAGGTGACATCACTGGAGCTCAGCTGTCGGAATTCCTTCCAAGCGGAATCCACTTTTGCAGGCATAGTCTACAAACACAAAAGAGAGACAACAGAGATATACAAAACCAAAACAAATCTATTGAAGAGAGCAGAAACACAGCAATCAATAGAGCTGAAAAGTAATGTGACCATCATGAAAAAACAAGGGAAAAAAATTCTACAGGAAGACCGAGAAGCATCAGAAATAGGGATAGGGAAAAAACTCAAGGCATACCTAACTCAGATGGAAAGGGATTTTAGAGAAGACATGAGGCAGCAAGTCCAAGCAATAAAAGTATATTTTGAAAATCAAATAAACAAACAAATTCAAATGGCAAAGAACGAGCTTTACCAGGAGATAGAGATCTTAAAAAGAAATATCAAACAGTAATCCTAGAAATGCAGAAAACTATAAACCAAATTAAAAACTCAAACGAAGAATATTACAAATAGACTAGATCAATTAGAAGTTAGAACATCAGATAATGAAGACAAAGTTTATCAACTTGAAAAGAATAGAGTAAACACAGAAAAGATGCTTAAATCCCATGAGCAATCTATTCAAGAGATATGGGATGTCATAAAAAAAAAACAAATTTGAGTGTCATCTGGATAGAAGAAGGCATAGAGATTCAAACCAAAGGAATGGACAACATATTAAATGAAATATTTCTGGAAAATTTCCCAGAGATGAAAGATGGAATGAATTGCCAAATCCTGGAAGCCTACAGGACCCCAAGCATTCAAAACCATAATAGACCAACTCCAAGACAAATAATTATGAAGATAGCCAGAACAAGGACATACAGAACAAAGAGAGAATATTAAAAGCTACGAGAGAAAATAGGCAGATTACATTCAGGGGTAAACCAATAAAGTTAACGACTGATTTTTTATCACAAACTTTGAAAGCAAGAAGATCCTGGAAAAAAGTATTTCAAACGCTCAAAAATAATGGATTCCAACCAAGAATACTGTATCCAGCAAAATTAAGCTTCAGATTTGACAATGAAATTTAAGTCTTTCACGATAAACAAAAGCTAAAAGAATTCACAGCCAGAACACCAGCAGTGCAAAGCATTTTGAGCAAAATACTACAAGAAGAGGATTTGAAAAGTAATGCCTGAAACTAGCAGCGGGAGGTATCTCAGTAAAGGGAGAGGAAAATAACCAAAAAGTAAAAACTAACCAAAATAAATAAATAAATAAATAAACATGACTGGAAGTACAAATCATATTTCAATTGTAACCTTAAATGTTAATGGCCTAAACTCACCAATCAAGAGACATAAGCTAGTAACCTTGATCAAAAAAGAAAAAAATCCAACAATATGCTGCCTTCAGGAGACTCATATGATAGGTAAAGACATACAGAGGCTGAAATTAAAAGTTTGGGAAAAATCATACCACTCACATGACCCTCGGAAGCAAACAGGAGTGGCCATACTCATATCGAATAAAATCAACTTCAACCCTACGTTAATCAAAAGGGATAAAGAAGGACACTATATACTGTTAAAAGGAACCTTGCACCAACAATGCATAACCATTATCAATTTGTATGCACCAAACAATTGAGCTGCAACACTCATAAAACAAACTCGCCTCAAGTTCAAGAGTCAAATAAACTACAACACAATAATTATGGGTGACTTCAACACACCGCTCTAGCCATTAGACAGATCCTCTAGACAAAAACTGAATAAAGAAACTATAGAATTTAACAGCAAAATCAGTAACCTAGACTTCACCGACATATATAGAATATATCAACCATCAAAAAGTGGATACACGTTCTTCTCAGTAGCACATGGATCCTACTCAAAGGTAGACCATATATTATGCCATAGGGCAATTATTAGTAATTATAAAGTCGTGGAGATAATACCATGCACCATATCTGATCATAATGGAATGAATCTGGAAATCAATGATAAAAGAAGGAAGGAAAAATCCTACATCACATGGAAAATGAACAACATGCTGCTGAATGATAAATGGTTTACAGAAGACATATAGGAGGAGATAAAAAAAATTTGTAGAGACAAATGACAATACAGACACAACACACTGGAATCTATGGGACACAATGAAAGCAGTTTTAAGAGGGAAATTCATTTCTTGGAGTTCTTTCCTCAAAAAAAAAAAAAAAAGAAAAAAACAGCAAATAAATGAACTCACACTACACCTCAAAAACCTAGAAATGGAAGAGCAAAACAATAGCAAATGTAGTAGAAGACAAGAAATAATTAAAATTAGAGCAGAAATCAAGGAAATTGAAACAAAAAAAACATTGAAAATATTGATAAAAATAAAGTTGGTTCTTTGAAAAAATAAATAAGATTTATAGACCCTTATCCATGCTAAGGAAGAGAAGAAAAGAGAGAACTCAAATTACTAACATACGGGATGAAAAAGGCAATATCACAACAGACACTACAGAAATAAGAAGATAATTAGAAAGTATATGGAAAACCTATGTTCCAATAAAATAGATGATAGTGAAGATATCAATAAACTTCTTAAGTCATGCGATCTGCCCAGATTGAGTCAGGAAGACAGACACAATTTAAACAGAACAATAACAAAGGAAGAAATTGAAGAAGCCATCAAAATACTACCAACAAAAAAAAGCCATGGACCGGATGGGTATACAGCAGAGATCTACATAACCTTCAAAAAGGAATTAATACCAATACTTTTCAAGCTATTTCAAAAAATAGAAAAAGAAGAAACTCTTCCAAATTCATTCTATGAGGCCAATATCACCCTGATCCCAAAACCAGACAAAGACACTTCAAAGAAAGAAAACTACAGACCAATATCTCTAATAAACTTGGATGCAAAAATTCTCAATAAAATCTTGGTGAATCGAATACAAAAGCATATCAAAAAAATTATGCACCATGATCATGTAGGATTCATCCCTGGGATTCAAGGCTGGTTCATTATACGGAAATCAATAAATGCTAATCACCACATCAATAGACTTAAAGACAACAACCATATGATCATCTCGATAGATTCAGAAAAAACATTCGACAAAGTTCAACATCCCTTTATGTTGAAAACACTAGAAAAACTAGGGATAACAGGAACTTACCTCAAGATTGCAAAAGCTATATATGATAAACCTCAGGCTGGCATCATCCTAAATTGAGAAAAGCTGAAGGAATTCCCTCTAAAATCTGGAACAAGAGGGATGCCCTCTATCACCACTTCTATTTAATTTAGTTCTTGAAATACTAGGCATAGCAATTAGACAGACAAAAGAAATTAAAGGCATAAAACTAGGAAAAGTAGAACTTAAATTATCGCTATTTGCGGATGACATGATAATATATTTAACAGACCCAAAAGGGTCTACAGAGGAACTGCTAGAGTTAATAAAGGAATTCAGCAAAGTGGCAGGATATACAATCAACTCGCATAAATCAAAGGCATTGCTGTATATCAGCAGCAAAACTTCTGAAATGGAAATGAGGAAAACCACTCCATTCAAAATATCCTCAAAGAAAATAAGATAATTGGAAAAACAATTAAATAGTTGGGAAACAACCTAACAAAAGAGGTGAAAGATTTATAAATGAAAACTACAGAACCCTAAAGAGATAGAAGAGATCTTTGAATATGGAAAAATATACCGAATTCATAGATAGGCAGAAATAACATCATCAAAATGGCGATAATACCCAAATTCTCTACAGGTTTAAATTGATGCCAATCAAAATCCCAACGACATTTCTTGTAGAAATTATAAAGCAATCATGAAATTCATATGGAAAAACAAAAGACCCAGAATAGAAACAGCAATTCTAAGCAGGAAGTTTGAATCTGGAGGTATAGCGATACCAGAGTTCAAACTGTACTACAAAGCAATAGTAACAAAAACAGCATGGTACTGGTACCAAAACAGGCAGGTGGACCAATGGAACAGAATAGAGGACACAGAAACCAATCCACAAAATTACAACTTTCTTATATTTGATAAAAGGGGCTAAAAACCTGCAATATACGAAGGATAGCATCTTCAACAAATGGTGCTAGAAAAATTGAAAATTGATATGCTACAAAATGACACTGAATCCCTTTCTCTCGCCAAGCAAGGAAGTTAACTCAAAGTGGATCAAGGAGCTAGATATCAAATCAGAGACACTGCATCTGATAGAAGAAAAAGTTGGCTACGATCTACATACTGTGGGGTCGGGCTCCAAATTCCTTAATAGGACACCCATAGCCCAAGAGTTAATAACAAGAATAAATTAATGGGACTTACTTAAACTAAAAAGTTTTTTTTTTTTTTTTCTCAGCAAGAAAAACAATAAGAGAGGTAAATAGAGAACCTACATCCTGGGAACAAATTTTTACCCCTCACACTTCAGATAAAGCCCTAATATCCAAAATATACAAAGAACTCAAAAAATTAAAAAAATAAGATAACAAATAACCCAATCAACAAATGAGCCAAGGACCTGAACAGACACTTCACAGAGGAGGACATACAACCAATCAACAAGTACATGAAAAAATGCTCACAATATCTAGCAGTCAGAGAAATGCAAATCAAAACCACCCTAGGATACCATCTCACTCCAGTAAGATCGGCAGCCATTAGGAAGTCAAACAACAGTAAGTGTTGGCGAGGATGTGGGGAAAAGGGGACACTTGTACACTGCTGGTGGGACTGTAAATTGGTGCAGCCAATTTGGAAAACAGTATGGAGATTCCTGGGAAAGCTGGGAATGGATCCACCATTTGACAAAGATATCACCCTTCTTGGACTATTCTCTGAGCATCTTAAAACAGCGTACTATTGGGATACTGCCACATCAATGATCATAGCGGCACAATTCACAATAGCTAGACTGTGGAACCAACTTAGATGCCCTTCAATAGATGAATGGATAAAAAAATGTGGAATCTACACACAATGGAGTATTACGCAGCACTAAAAAATTACAAAATCATAGAATTTGCAGGGAAATGTATGGCATTAGTGCAGAATATGCTAAGCGAAGCTAGCCAATCCTTAAAAAACAAATGCCAAATGTCTTCTTTGATATAAAGAGAGCAACTAAGAACAGAAAGGGAGGAAGAGCATGAGGAAAAGATTAACATTATACAAAATGAGTGAGGGGAGAGAAAGGGAGAGAGAACAGAAAGCATATGGAAATGGTAGGAAACCCTCAATGATACACAAAATTACACATAATAGGTTGTGAGGGGAAATGGGAGGGAAATAATGGAGAGAATTAAACAACAGCACATGAGGTAGAGAGGGAAGATGGGAGGGGAGGGGAGGGGGGATAGTAGGGCATTGGAAAGGTAGAAGAATACAACAGTCACTAATATGCCATTATGTAAAAATGTGAATGTGTAACCAATGTATTTCTGCAATTCTTATTTGGGGAAAAAAATGGGAGTTCATAATCCAAATGAGAAAAATGTATCAAAGATGATATATCATGAACTTTGTAATGTTTTGAACAACCAATAAAAATAAATAAATAAATAAAGGTTTAAAATTCAGTGGGAAGAAATCAGCTAAAAAAGTGTTGAGATGCATTCATTTTTCTTAGCAGAAACTTTGTTTTGTGTAGTTGTAACTATCACAAATTTATTTTACCAGAAATTTGGCTTTTGAAAATGCACATAAATTGAGATTAAAGGATAATTCACCTACCTTCATGAAAAATTCATAGCATTTCCTATATTTTTCATATTTCATTTTTTAGTTAATATTTTATCATGGACCAGGTCTAGCCTTAGGCTATTCTTCCAGAATACTACCTCATCTGACAAGTTCATACAATGTGTTGGATTTTTCTTTTCTTCTTTTATTTAATTGTTTCTAGCTAATATTGTGTATTTCTCCTTATCTTTATTTGGACATACATACCCAACTATATCTTTGCATTTTATGTTTTACTGGGGAAGAGACTCATCAAAAGCTTTTTGTTATATGTATTAACAATCAAACATTCAGAGCATGCAATTATTCTTAATTTTGCATGAAAATATCTTTGCAAAATTTTTCTTATAAAGATTTAGAATTATTAATAATGTCCCTGCTGTAATAAGTAACTACTTACAAGAAGAATTAAACAATTGACTTTATATCAATTATGAATATGAAAAGTACTAAAATAAATATTTGGCAATTAATACACAATTGATAGAAATTGAAATCACGAAAAAGCCATTTAAAATGTCAGTGCATATGGTCCTTAAATAATAGGTTTTTTAAAAATTTTTTCTCTAATTCATAAGATATATTATGCCATATTTTTGCTTAATGTGATATAAAACCTTAAATTATCAGTATAGATAAATAAGAAAGAAACCTGTTTACTTAAATATGTTTAATTGATTTTCACTGTAAGATGTTAATTCTGGAAGACTTGAGAATTAAGAAAGATATGGTCTATATTATATCTAACAGGCTAATCAAAGTACTTTTAAATATAAATGTATATATACATATATAATATATGTAATGCATATGCATGAATATAAATACATATATATAATAAATGTATAGTGATAAATCTATCATGTGATTATAATTTTAACGTTTTCTCAAGAAAAAAGAATGACTATAAAAAACAGTCTTAAATTTAAATTTCATAGCAAGATACTGTTTGTAATGACATGAGAGAAAAATTGATATGGATGGAAAATGAAAAAGGAAGAGAGAGAAGGGGGAAAATGAGGAAGAAAGTGAGTAAAGAAGAGGGAGAGGCATATTCGATGTTAAGAAAAAAGTGGAGGGGCTGGGTTTATGGCTCAGTGGTAACATGATTGTCTAGCATGTGTGAGGCACTGGGTTCTATTCTCAGCACCACATAAAAATAAACAAAATGAAGGTCCATCAACAACTGTAAAACAAAAAATAAAAAAGTAGAAATATTACCAAAATTCCAAGCTTTGTTGAATGTTAAATAAAAAACAATATGTTAAATAGCCTTATGTAATTTCTAGACTCCCCAAAATAGTCATTAAATGTTTGATCATTAGTGCTATAACTAAAAATCCATTGTTCCTTCCTCTACATTCTGTGGCATGCTAGTACTAAAATAAATTGTATTATAACACCAAAAAAAAAGCCAAATCATAATATTTCTACAGTAACTGACCCGAGTTTTACATCAATGCAAGTAGATTCCTATGGGACATGATGTGCATTTTGACGTTCATTTTTATTCAACAGTGGAACATTACTATTTCTTCAGTTTATGCACATCATAGGATACATATTTCATCCACAATTTAGCAAATTTATACTCATTTGTTTAACTTCAAATCACTTCCTGCTTCAGTACCCATGTATTCCTCCATGATTCTTGACTGCTCTTTTCATGAGACTTCTTTACAAACACATTATTTTCGATTTCCATTATCATATTTGAAGCAAAACACCCGTCATGATAAACCATAACCCTAATATTACCATTAAATGTATAAGTGGTTGGAAAGAATGATTGTATATCAATATAAGATTTCTTACTTAGTTACAGATATCAATTCAATCCATTATTTAAAGTGGAACCAGTTATATTATTTATTCACAGTATGGTCTATTCATGTATTATCTCTATATTCATAGACACAGGGTACACCTCTTTGTACCCCCAATACTAATTTATACGTCTTCAAAATATTGCTCAAAGAAATGGTGGAACAAATACATGTAACCTGATCTACATATACATTTTATCACAGTAATATTCTGAACAGCAAAAAGCAAAGTTCACACTTATGATTGTACCATACCTAAATGGAAAGTGAACATGGATTACTAAAAATATCCATGTCCAGGTTGCCTAATGATCTCAAATGAAAATCCTATTGGTGACTACATATTTGTTTCTTCCAAAGATTATATATTCAAACTCAACCCTGTTGAATATGTCTAAAGCTGTCACTCACTTTACACTTTGAATGATTTTGTAATGTGTCTATTGATATCTGCTTTCCTACATATTTTCCCCAGTTCATCATTGTGACTGAATCTTCACATGTGCTATCACTAACATTCACTCTCTAACCGAAACCCTATTGCTAAAAAACTTTGGTCCAAATCCTATATTCACTCTTCTTCCTAAACCTACCTACTGTCTCCCTAATCCTACCGACTATCCCTTTTTGACTGGATGTTCTCTTCTACATTCAATCATCCAAGGTACAAGGTCCTATGCCATTGTATATCGATTTATCTGAGACATCTGTGCAGAACGTAATTCAATGCTAAGTATCCCAATCAAGGACCCAATGACCTTCTGGGCTTCAATTCTTACTTAGATTTCTCTTTTCGTTCATATATTTCACCTCTATATTCTTATAAATATCGCAGGTTCCCAATACCATTGTTCATCGAGCAGAATGGTTCCTAACCAAAATTGAAAATGTTATTAACACTAACCATACACTCTTCCCTCAATCTAACTTTACAGAAAAGCAGTGACAGTGTTGGTCTTACAATTCAGGAATGTATGGGATCTTCCACCTGATGAGAACCTCAAAGGTATGTGCAGAAATGATCCCTGGAGAAGATGTAGGCAGCTATGAAGGACCTGAGAGAGCAAAAGTCATCTTCCATGGAAAACAACCTGGTAGGATGAAGTTTGGTGTCTGAATCAGCCTCTGTCTTCTTAATGTAGAGAAGACGGACCAAACCAGGCCTTATGGAGAGCTGTTCTTGAGAGCCTAAGGATTATATCTCATTCTAACTTATGAAAGGGTCACAGGAAGTAGGGGCAGCCTCCATCTAAAGGGACCATAAGAAGCAACTGTTAAAACAAAGTGGTTGCCAAGGCAGTGACCTCATTCAGTTCCTGAAGGAAGTGACCTCACCTCACTTCCTTGGTGTTGGAACTCTGTGAACTTGGGATCCAGGAAGCCAGGCACCCCGAGCCAGTCCCAGTCCCAGTCCCAGTTGTCTCACTTGTTTGGATTTACCAAGGACAGGGTCAGTCTTTCTTGGTACCTACTGATTTGAAGATGTCCAAATGCCAGAAGAGCTCTGAAGAGGGGCCTTTCCTGAGAAAGAAGGTAGTGGCTCACCGCTGGTTCCTGTCAACTTCACAGAGTTGGCCAAGGAGACCAGATCTGAGAGAAGACAGGCCATTTCGGAGGAACATAGTATGGCCCAGCAGTCAGAGAACACTCCGAATAGTCACAGACCTACTTGGGGGAAGGAGGTGCCTTTGTGGGTGTGGTTGTGGGTTTGTGGTTTGGTCTCATGTTCTGAGAATAAGTTTTTTCAGATATCAGCTCCGGAGCCCAGGAATTAGTTCTCATTGGGGCTAAGGTTCCCCAACAGCGAGATTTGAAATTGGCGCTGGCTGCATTGTTAACAAGGGCAGGGACTTTTCACGCCACTGCAGAAAAGAAGAAGGTAGGAAGAAGAAGTCCTTAGGCGCCATGTTGGGGTTTTTCTCTGGGGTATGGCTGCCATTTATACTTTTCCTAACATTCCTCCCTTTTTGTTTTTTTAGAAATTGGGGTGTTGTTTGTCATTTCTGGCTGATTCCTGCTGTGTAGGGGTGCTGTGGGGCCTAGAAAGGGAAGTGGACGAATGCTCGGGGGGCAGGTCTTGGGATATCATGGCAGCCAGAAATAAAACCCAGTGGTATAGATAGCTACTTCAGTAGGGGTAAAGTCTATGAAAGTTCCCTGATGCCACAAGTTGTCGATGGCATGAAACCAGTCCTGGATGGAGGAGATTGTTGGTATCAGCCACTGGTCCTGTAACAGAGACTCAAGGAAATACTGGAAGCGTTGCCTGGACATGGCGTCACCAGCACCTGAAGAAGATCAGAGCGAATAAAAAACAGAATGAAGATAAAAATTAAAGCAAAGGTCAATTTTTGGCAGAAGTTCCATGTTGGGGGACTGACATAGAAGAGGCCAAGGGCCATGAGGAAGCTTAGAATGTCATAAAGACTCATGAATCCAGGATGGCAGATTAGGAGGTTCTCCAAGCTCGTTGCCTCCCGCTGTCTGATGTACGTTGCATTCCATCGTGCCTGGTAGTGAGCTTCATCACTGAGTGATCTGTTCTCTTGGAGATGTTAGGGGTTCATCGGTCATCAGAGGCTGGTAGTGCCTAAGCAAAAGCTGGTTGAAATTTTGATTAAAAATTTTTTGCAGTTGGGTTTGAAGGAACTTCATTATGCATGGCAAGAGAGCACAAAAAGGGAGCATCCCAATAAGGGGCCCCAAGATAGGTAGTAAGTACATGGCAAGATAGGATTGGAAGAACCCTGTTATGGGATTGGAGGAGCTAGGTTTGAGCAATTTGGTCGATAATTCCTGCAATTTAACAACATTTTTTTCTATCAGCCCAGATTCATTAACATAATAGCAACATTCCTCTCTGAGGAATAGGCATGTACCCCCTTTTTCTGCAGTGAGAAGATCAATTGCCCTTTGTTTCTGTAAAGCCACGTGTGCCAATGAAGTAACCTGGCGCTGCAAGGAGCCCAGAGACTCAGCAGTGGTATCGAGTGCTTCCTGTAGTTTTTGTTGCAGGTCATTGGATGCCCATAGAACATGACCTATAGCTCCACCAGAGAGTCCGAGACCCGCCACTGAGGTTGTTAAAGTGAGGCCTACAAGAACCGGCAGAAAGACTGCCCTACGGGTTCGGGAAGGTAGGGCCAACTGTCGGAATTCGGTGGGAGTATACAAAGACAGCTGAGGAACTACAGTAACCAAGAAACAGGTGCCAGAGACATTGATCGTTGAGGTACTTAAAGACCCATTACACCAGAGGAAATTTCCAGGTTGCATAAACGCAGGGCTCGATTGGGTGCTTAAGCTCAAGGAACAAATTGGTAAAGGATTCATTATTGGCAGGTGGAAACAGTTGAAAGCAAATAAAGCATTGGTGGAATAACTTTCCCACAGTGGGATACGTGTCACATGTAGGGGTTGTCCTTTCTTAGAGAAATTGTAGGTTTTTGCTGAAATATTTCCTGCCGCTAATGGGACCGCTGCTAGAAGTGGACGACTAATTGAAGCACAGAGAAAGCACTGAGAAGGAGGCACAGAAAGAGGGGTGGATTTTAATAATTGAAGAGTTTGGTGTAACAAATTGAGCCATGTGTCAGGGGGACCTGAGAGGGTTGAAGGGTCTGAATCCTTTTTGGATGAGCTATGGATAAGATCTCGAAGTTTTGATTCTGACTCCTTAATGTGTTCGACTACCTGGATGGTTGCCTTAGGTGGCATAATCAGGGTGCTGCCAACAGTCATCCACATTGTGGGTCTGGCTGAGGTTGTCCGAGCATAGACAGCAAACTCAACATAGCCCCAACGTTTGGCCTTGGGGTCAGGTATATCTAAAGTATACCATCCATTGTTATCAGATGAAGAGCCTTTATGCCACTTTAGGTAACTAGATATCCACCCTTTTGGGTAACCAAGTGAGTGGTAAGAATAGCTACCATGTTCATCATGGAACCTGCATGAACAATAGGGGCACCCATTATATATCTCAGGCCACCAATGACAATAGTCTTTTGTTTGATCAAAAAGGAAGCAAATGAAAGGCCAGTTCCAGCTACCAGGGACGAAGGTCCTTGAAGGTGACAATTTTAGGGAAATAGAGGTGCAATTGTGGATGAAGCAAGTAGTTGCATCCACTGCACGGACCTTCTGCATGCCATGTTCTGAGTATCGTTCCTGAAGAGTGATTAAATACATGGTAGGAGAGGTGGGTAAAGACCAGTCCCGATAGAGTACAGAAAATAAGCAGAGCACAAAAAAAACAAGCAGTTACAGAAGATTAGGGTGTTGGGAGAGCTCATTGTGACTTTTTTAAGAGGAATTGGGCTGCATGGAACACCGTGTGAGCTGCAACTTAAATGGGTGAGATGAGTGTGGAGAGCAGGAGTTAAGGGGAGGTTCAGGAGGTGATTCTTGGAGTTCCTCTTGGTGGTCCTGTCGTCAGCAGGTGGGACCTCCTGGTGATATGGCTTCAACCTAGAAATGTGAATCCAGGGAGTGAGACGGTGGTCTGGTAAGGAGAGTTTGGCGGCAGTGGGGGTACAGAGAATGACAGGATAGGGGCATTTCCATTTTGGGGCAAGAGTCCCTTTCTCCTCTGGGGTATTATAATAGACTAGACTCCCAGGTGTTATGGGAGGAGTGTTTGGAGAGGACACTGGGTCCGGATGAAGCCAGTCCTGATATTTCCAGATTTCCGAGCAGAGATGATATAAAAGAGGCAAAGACAAATCTCGGGTGAGAGATCCTTGTGAAATGACCAACCCAGGGGGTATAAGAGGTCTTCCATACATTATCTCAAAGGGAGACAGTAAAGATGGTTTTTAGGGAGAGCTCTGATTCGAAGCAAATCCAAGGGAAGGAGTTTGACCCAGTCTAAGTTTAATTCCATTGTCAATTTGGTAAGGACTTCCTTTAGAGTACGATTTACCCTTTCCACTTTCCCTGAAGCTTGGGGGTAATATGGACAGTGGGAATGCCACTTGAAGGACAGGGCTTGAGAGACCTTTTGTGTGATCCTAGAAATAAACTCAGGGCCATTGTCATATTGTAGAGAAGTGGGCATACCAAACCTGGGGATGATGTCTGTCAGTAAGATTAAAGCTACAGTGGAAGCCGTTTTATTGGAAGTGGGAAATGCCTCAATCCAACCAGAGAAAGTGTCCACAAAGACAAGGAGGTATTTAGTGCGCCATACTGTGAGCATGTTGGTGAAGTCTATTTGCCAGTCAGCAGTGGGAATGTGTCCCCGGGCTTGGTGGGAAGGGAAAGGTTTGGGCCTTAAAGGAGTATAAGTTTTCGTCCACTGACAGATCTGACAATTAGAGGCTATATTCTGTAGCATGGCTTTGTCAGAGAGGGTGAGCAAGAAGAAGCTCTGTAAAAAGAGGGTCAAAGACTGAGAATTGGAAAGGAATAGATTATGAAGGAACTTGAAGAGATCCTTGTTCTTACTGGAAGAAGTAGGGGCTTCAGATGAGCTGTCTAAAGTGGCCATTATATGTCCCCCAGGGGGTCCATCATTGGAAGTGGTAGCAGCCATTTGTGCCACCTGGTCAGCTTTGGCATTGCCCTCAGTGATAAGAGAGAAGTCCTTCTGATTAGACCTACAATGGACAACTCCCACCTGGGTGGGTAAGTGGGAGGCCTCTATCAGATTTGTTATAAGAGCCGAATTAGTGATCACATTACCTTTTGTGGTAAGTAGGCCTCGCTCCTTTTATATTGCAGGATGGGATAAGATATGGAAGACATATTTTGAATCAGTATAAAGGGTGAGGGATTTGCCTTGTGCTAGAAGGCAGGCACGAGTGGCTACTATAAGTTCAGACTGCTGGTTGGTAGTTCCTGAAGGCAGAACTTTGGCCTCTATAATCTCAGTGGCTGATACTACAGCGTATCCAAAGTAATGAGTGCCGTTCTGCCTAAAGGAACTGCCATCAGTAAACCAGATAAGGTCAGGCTTGGCTAGTAGTCACTCAGAAATGGAAGAATGACAGGGGAGGAAATCATCTAAGGTTTCCAACCAATTATGAGTTGGTGTGTTAGACGTGGGAGTCATTGGGAGCAGTGAGGCAGGGTTCTGTGCAGAGCAGGGAAGGAAAGTAATATTAGGGTTTTCCAGAAAGGAAGTGAGGAGCGACAGAAATCTGGATGGAGGAAGGGTTATAGCTTATAAGGAAGCCTTATAAGCTAAAAGATCCTTCAAGTGATGTGGGGAGTAGATAGTTAAAGGGGCCCCAAAAGTAAGCTTAGAGGCTTCTTTGTGTAAAATTTGTCCAGCAGCCAGAGCTCTTAAGCAAGGGGACCACTCACGGATGGTAGGGTCAAGTTGCTTGGACAAATATGCCACAGGTGCAAATGTAGGCCCATAGTTTTGACGTAAGACCCCAAGTTCTTGCCTCCCATTTTCATGGACATATACATGAAATGGTCTTGAAAGATCAGGAAGGTGAAGGGCAGGTGCCTTTAAGACAAGTTGCTGAAGCCTGCGCAAGTTGTAGTTTGGGGAGGAGGCAAGAGATTCACTAGGGGGTCCCTTTGCTAGGTCATACAGGATTTGTAAAGAAGAGAATAATTTGGGATCCAGGCCCTAAAATAACCTGCTAGTCCTAGGAATGATAGTATTTTGGCTTTTGTATGGGGCACTGGAAGATAAGAGAGGAGTTGCCTCCTATCCAGTGTTATTTCCTTTTTTCTGGGTGTAAGGCAAAAACCAAGATAGGTGACAGAAGACTGGGAAACCTGGGCCTTGTGGGGAGACTCCCTATTTCCCTTGTCTGCTAGGAAATTAAGAAGCTGAGCAGTGTGGGATTGAGAGTGTTCCCAGAGGGACTACATAGAAGAAGGTTATCGACATATTGAAGGAGAGTAGAGTCAGGACAGGTCGGGTGAAAGGATGTGAGGTCCTGGGCAAGAACTTGGCCAAAGAGATGGGGGCTATCCCTGAATCCCTGTGGGAGGACAGTCCAGGTAAGCTGATGAGAATGGCGGGTGTGAGAGTCAGTGCAAGTAAAAGCAAAGATATATTGAGATTCTGAGAACAAGGGAATAGAAAAGAACGCATGTTTTAAATTTAGGACCAAGAAGTGGGTAATAGTGGCAGGGATCTGAGAGAAAAGGGTGTAAGGGTTGGACACTAGCGGGTGGATGGGGACCACAGAGGAGTTGACAAGGGGAAGGTCTAGAACCAGCCTGTAGGACACGTTAGGTTTCTTTACTGCCAGAATGGGGGTGTTGAAAGGAGAGTGTGTAGGCCTAAGATACCCCTTTCATAATAAATCCTGGATGATGGCTTCTAATCCGAGGAAGGCTGTGGTTGTGAGTGGATATCATGGTTGACTAATATATCTTGAAGGGTCCCGTAAGACAATATGAATAGGACTGCATTTAGCCATAAAGGGTGTAGTTGTGTCCCAAAACTCAGGGTTAACTGGTTTAGATAGTCGTGGGAGAGTTCATGAAGGAGGTGTATCTGCCCCTAGGAACATCATGAGGAAATGAGAGGTAGGAGAGGTGTGGGGTGATATGTGAATGGTGACTTTTAATAGTGAGAGTATGTCCCTTTCCAGAAGGGGAATGGGGCAATGGCTCATAACGAGAAAGGAGTGAGTGAAGGACAAAAGGGATTTTGAGGGAAAATACGTTTACCTCCTACCACGACAATAGGAGTTTTTGAGGGTGTGGTAGGACCCCAATACTCCCTCAAGACTGAAAAAGTGGCACCAATATCCAAGAGGAAGGTAATGAAGCGTCCATCCACCAGGAAGGTGACCCTAGGCTCTTGATTCTTGATGGTAATAGTCTGGAGGGAAGGCCCAGGGCTCCATCAATCCTCCTCTGCCAAGCCCAGGAGAGGCTGGGGTTGCCGGGTGGCTGAACAACCTCCCTTCCAGGTTGTTGGGCAGTCTGCCCCCCAGTGTCTCCTTTGATGGCATGTTGGGCAGGGGTTTTACGGTGTTCTCGGCGAAGGACAATCCTTACCACATTTGAAGAAAGCTCCAGGGGGTGTCACATTGGGACGGCTTGGTGATGGCCTTCTCTGAATGACCTGGGACAACATTTGGAATTTGGCATTTTCAGCTCTCTGCCTACGGCAATCACTTTCATCCTCTCTACCATGAAAAACCTTTAAAGAGACAGCGAGGATTTTGGTCTGAGGAGTAGCAGGGCCCTGTTCAAGCTTTTTAAGCTTGGCTTTAATGTCAGAGTATTTTTGGGCCAGAACATATGTCATTAAGACATGACGGCCATCAGGGGTTTCTGGGTCGAGTTATGTGCACTGTTGAAGGGCCTTGGTTAGTCTATCCAGGAATTCTGAAGGTGTTTCCTCCTTCCTTTGAATGACCTCCTGCACCTTTTTAAAGTTAACAGCCTTGCGGGTGACCTTTTTCAGGCCCGCCAAGAGGCAGGATGTAAAAAGGTCATGAGTCTGTAAGCCTTCAGGGGTGTTGTAATCCCATAGGGGATCCTGCTCTGGGACAGCATGAGGGCCCGTGTGATGGTTAGGATTGGTCCTATGATTTTCATCAGCATGGGCTTGGGCTAGCTCCCAGACCCATTGCCTTTCCTCGGGGAGATGTGTATTTTCCAAGAGCATGTATATGTCATGAAGAGTGAGGCTATATGCTTGCAGGACCCATTGAAACTCCCGTATGTAAGTGGTGGGTTTAGTGGTGATTGAGCCTAACTTCTTCTCTAGCTGAGTAATGTCTGACCTGGAGAAGAGCACGTGGACTCTGATGACACCCTCGGGACCAGCTACCTCACGAAGGGGTGCGATTGTCTTAGGGGTGGGAAGGAGTCCTTTAGACCTGGTAACAGGAGGACTGAAAGAGGCAGGCGGCGGACAGGAAGGAGAGGAAGGGGAAGGGAGTGTCTCTTTGGAAGAGGAGGAGGTAGAGCAGGCAGAAGAGGACGGAGGGGAGGGGGATAAAATGGAAGGCTGAGGATCCATGGAATCAGGCAGAGGATGAGGAGGGTATAGCAGAAGAGAAGGGGCAGATGGGGCTGGGGATAAGGTGGGGGTTCATCTGCTGGGTCGAATGAGGAAGAATCTGTGAAGTCAGAAGTAGAAGTAGGGGAAGAGAGGGAATTGCAAGCAAGGAGGACCTGAGGGGGAGGGCAGGAGGAGCAGAGACAAGGTGCTGTGTGGGAAGGCTAAAACCTTCAATGCAGAGAATCTTCCTCCACTTTTTCAGACGCTGGCAGTAGTTAAAAAGGTCCCGGGGGAGGTTTGGATCTAAGGATCCTTCTTGGACTGATCCCCTCATGGAAACCTCAAGCCACAGGTTATGATGAGTGTCTATATGGAAGAAGATGAGGGCCTTGTGGGAGTGCTTTGGTTTTAATTGTGGTCATTTGTGTGGTGGTTGGAAGTGATGACTGGGTCTACCTGGGCTTGAACTCTGGTGTGATTCCCCTTAGAGTCTGAGTTCTGGAACTGATCTCAGAGAAATATTGCCATGAACTGTGTTCAGATTTTAGGAGGCCACGCATGGGATTTGCCCTTGGAAACTGAGATCAAGGACAGAGTGGCTTTCCACAGAGCCTTGGAATCTCAGCTAGGATATCATATGATTTTATTCTGAAAGATTTGGCAGCCATAGTTGAGAGTCAGAACACCCATGGACGTCACATTGAAGACCTCAATGGGCCTGGCTTCATGTGACCTTTTGAAGACTCTATGGGAAGACTTGCCTGTGAGAGTTCTCCAGAGCTTTCATTGAAATGAGCTTCCTCACCATTTAATGGTTCCTGAATGAACTGAAACCCACAGTGTCTCCAACTTCATCCATGAAAAAAAGCTAGATAAATACAATGAAATTTTTGAAATTCCAATAATCAGGTGGCACTGGAGAACCTTTGGATGTCTTGTTGCTGATCATGAGTGTACGAGAGAATGCCAAGATTGACCGGGTTTCATGAAAATGGTGTAGAACAAAGATACCAGTAAGTTGGAGCCTGCTGAGTAGTGGGCCTATTGCAGTGGTGGGCAGGTGTGTGATAATATATCTGTGGTGTGGCCATGAGGATTTGCCATTGCCTTCCAAATGGTTTGTGACTGACATTGTGCATCCAGCAGACCCTTCTATGTAAAGGCATCTTATTACATGGAGAGGTTCCAGGGCAAAGTTCAGAGTCAGATTTCTATGGACAAGGGGGCAAGCTCTGTGAGATATAACCTGGTTGTTGCATTCTCTTGCAGACCCTGACACACCACAAGTGACTGAACTCCTTCCAAAACTGGGTCCCAGTTGAACTCATTGTATTTCATGCAGCAAATACCAACCTCCAGTGCAGCAGCAAGAAACACCACGAAAAGATGAGGATGAACAAATGGCTTCACAGTCCACACGGGAAGAAACTTAGCACCCAGTGGCCACAGTTTACCTAAAAAGAGAAAATTCAGCACTGCTACCTTATGTTCATTAGAATACAAGAAACCATGTCCTCCAGGTCACATAGATTCAAACCCAGCTTTGATGGTCTCACTAGAAAGGAAGCTAAAGCTCCTTACAACAACATATGTTTCAAGTGCCCAACCTCAGAGAAAGTTCCTCAAGAAGTCTTTAGGCCGGCAGAGCTCCATGTTTTTGGAGTGTTAACTGTTAGACCAGGACACAAGAAAAGACCACTGACTCTAATTAAAATCAAATTAAATTAATCTTATTATTTCCACCTTTCATGCTGCCTCCCCTCCCAAAACAGCCGGAACAAGACAGCAACCCCAGCTTTCCTACAGCCCAGCTTTATAGCCCAGAAAGTTACACAAAAGGGGTGTTACAGATAACAGAACTCTGACAAGCATCACACTAATGGTAGTTTAGATTTTTTTTGCTGTCCCTACATCAGAATTCAGAGGACCATTAGAGCCTCAGAGAGGGATGTTGTCTGGCCAGAGAAGGCAAATATTTATGATGTGTCACTAAAGTTTCAGAGAGGGCTGCTATCTGGTCAGAGAGCTGGGCATGCGTGAGTTCAAGGCGTGGGCAGGCATTCCACGCAGGTTCAGAACTTGCAGTAATTTATGGTAAAGCCAAAATTATCTTTTCATGGCTTTGTGGCAAGATGGCTCCCAATTTTAATAAAAGATCAGGTTGGGTCTATCATTTCCCCCTTTTCTCTGTGTCCCTTTCAAATCTTTAATAGATTAGGGGAAGAGCACTGAGGAAATTTTAATCCCTCAGGTAAGATTCTCCAAATTTTTAGAACTCACCCAAAACCGATCTCCCTGATTTTACCTGACTTAATTAATTACTTATATTGATAGTCTATTTATCTTTCTCTTCATTGTTGTAAGAAGAGTGGCGTCAATCATTATTTCTTCTTCTGACCTGAGACAGGGTGAAGTGAGTGGGCGTGAGGGACATGAGTTGCCTTTTATAAGTCAGTTGGGGGACATGAGTTGCCTTTTAGAAGTCAGTTCGGATTGAAGTCTGGTTGGGGAAGAACAGGTTGTAAAGTCATCTGGGGATGGGTTCTTCTATGAGAGAAACAAAAACCATGAGTACTGAATAAATGTTGCAGCAGCTGGAACATGTCACTGTATGGAAGTTCCCTCACCAGTCTTTAATATCCCCAGTTATCAGGACTATCAAATTAATATTTAACTTTTAGTGTTACAGTTGTCCATCCCCGTAAGATACAGTTTAACA